>NC_133325.1:799564793-799579793 GCF_042186555.1 Aquarana catesbeiana
TGAAACAGTAGTGGTTTGTGGGACCCAACGTGGTTCCTTTGGTGCCTCTTTCTACCATTAACCATAGTAGACATGTTTTTATTATGGGGGGGCAGGGGCTGTTAGTAAACATGCTTGTATTATGGGGGGGGGGGGGGGGGGGACTGTAAATGAGGGTAGGAGGGGGAGGTTAGTAGACATGCTTTGTATTATGGGGGGGGGGGGCTGTAAAGGAGTGTAGGAGGGGTAGGTTAGTAGACATGCTTGTATTATGGGGGGCAGGGACTGTAAAGGAGGGTAGGAGGGGTAGGTTAGTAGACATGCTTTGTATTATGGGGGGCCGAGGACTGTAAAGAAGGGTAGGAGGGGTAGGTTAGTAGACATGCTTTGTATTATGGGGGGCCGAGGACTGTAAAGAAGGGTAGGAGGGGTAGGTTAGTAGACATGCTTTGTATTATGGGGGCCGAGGACTGTAAAGGAGGGTAGGAGGGGTAGGTTAGTAGACATGCTTTGTATTATGGGGGGCCGAGTACTGTAAAGGAGGGTAGGAGGGGTAGGTTAGTAGACATGCTTTGTATTATGGGGGGGCCGAGGACTGTAAAGGAGGGTAGGAGGGGTAGGTTAGTAGACATGCTTTGTATTATGGGGGCCGAGGACTGTAAAGGAGGGTAGGAGGGGTAGGTTAGTAGACATGCTTTGTATTATGGGGGGCCGAGGACTGTAAAGGAGGGTAGGAGGGGTAGGTTAGTAGACATGCTTTGTATTATGGGAGGGGGGGGCTGTAAAGGAGGGTAGGAGGGGTACGTTAGTAGACATGCTTGTATTATAGGGGGGGCTGTAAAGGAGGGTAGGAGGGGTAGGTTAGTAGACATGCTTTGTATTATGGGGGGCTGAGAACTGTAAAGGAGGGTAGGAGGGGTAGGTTAGTAGACATGCTTTGTATTATGGGAGGGGGGGGCTGTAAAGGAGGGTAGGAGGGGTAGGTTAGTAGACATGCTTTGTATTATGGGAGGGGGGGGCTGTAAAGGAGGGTAGGAGAGGTAGGTTAGTAGACATGCTTGTATTATGGGGGGCCGAGGACTGTAAAAGGAGGGGTAGGTGCGGATCTTGTTTTGCATTACCTGTGACATGTGATCCTCCATCTTCTTCTCTCAGGTTGTTGCAACAGAGAAAGATCTGATACCGCCAAATGAGATGATACCAGATCCCCGAGCGGACGGCCTGGACCCCGCCATCGCTGGTCACCTGGTCTCCATCCTCCATTCTCTGTCCCTCTCAGAAAAGGAAAAGAAGGTAAAAATCCTTTAAATCCTCCCTCCGGCCCTCCCTGACCCAAAAATGACCCAATTTTGGAAAGTAAACACCCCAATGTATAATCTATGAGGCATAATGAGTCTTTTGAACATGTCATTTTTTTCCCACAAGTTTTTGGAAAATGTGTAAAGAAAATTAAAACGCACTTTTTTTTTTTCTTTAACACAAAGTTGTCCATTTAGAAGATTTTTCTAACACATAGCAAAAATGACCCCCTAAATACATTCTGCTACTCCTCCTTAGTACGGCGATACCAAATGTGTGAGACTTACACAGCCTGGCCACATACAGAGGCCCAACATGCAGGGAGCACCATTAGGTGTTCTAGGGACATACATTTCAAATCAAATTTGACTACCTATTATACTATACTTTTGTGGCACTGATGGGCACTGTAGTGGCATGAATGTGGCATGGATGAGCACTGATGTGGTATGGATGAGAACTGAAGTGGCACTGTTGAGAGCTGATGTGGCATGGATGAGCACCAATGTGGCACGGATGAGAACTGACGTGGCATGGATGTGGCACAGATGAGTACTGATGTGGCACGAATGAGCGCTGATGTGGCACGGATGATCGCTGATGTGGCACGGATGATCGCTGATGTGGAATGAATGTGGCACGAAATGAGCACTGATGGGCTTGGCACGGATGGAGCATAAATGAGGATGGATGAGTAAGGGATGGAGCATGGATGAGCATAAATGAGGATGGATGAGCCAGGGATGGAGCATGAATGTGGATGGATGAGCCAGGGATGGATGGATGAGCCTGGGATGGAGCATGAGTGAGGATGGATGAGCAAGGGATGGAGCATGCTGAGTATGAATGTGGATGGATGAGCCTGGGATGGAGTATGAATGAGTATGGGTGAGTAAGGGATGTAGCATGGATAAGCATAAATGAGGATGGATAAGGCAGGGATGGAGCATGGATGAGCATGAATGTGGATGGATGAGCATGAATGTGGATGGATGAGCCAGGGATAGAGCATGAGTGAGGATGGATGAGCAAGGAATGGAGCATGCTGAGTATGAATGTGGATGGATGAGCCAGGGATGGATGGATGGATGAGCCAGGGATGGAGCATGAATGAGTATGAATGTGGATGGATGAGCCAGGGATGGATGGATGAGCCTGGGATGGAGCATGAGTGAGGATGGATGAGCAAGGGATGGAGCATGCTGAGTATGAATGTGGATGAATGAGCCTGGGATGGAGTATGAATGAGTATGGGTGAGTAAGGGATGTAGCATGGATGAGCATGGATGAGGCAGGGATGGAGCATGGATGAGCATGAATGTGGATGGATGAGCATGAATGTGGATGGATGAGCATGAATGTGGATGGATGAGCAAGGAATGGAGCATGAGTGAGGATGGATGAGCAAGGAATGGAGCATGCTGAGTATGAATGTGGATGGATGAGCCAGGGATGGATGGATGGATGAGCCAGGGATGGAGCATGAATGAGTATGAATGTGGATGGATGAGCCAGGGATGGATGGATGAGCCTGGGATGGAGCATGAGTGAGGATGGATGAGCAAGGAATGGAGCATGCTGAGTATGAATGTGGATGGATGAACCAGGGATGGGCACATATCAGCGCTGTGGGCCCTTCAGATCCAACCCACAGCGCTGCTGCACCGGCTCCTTCCTCTCCTCACACGCTGTACCGATCGGCATGAGGAGAGGGGAGGAGCCGAACCGGACATGCTTCGGTTTGTTTACAAGTTATTACTTCGTCATTGGACAGAGCGATCACGTGGTAAGGGCCTGCTGCCATTGGCCCTTTACCCCGATCCGTGACACGCTGGGTCTGGGAGAACCGACGGTCACGCACATTCCCGGATCGCGATTCTGGGAGGACATTATAGTACGCCCTCCCAGAGTTATCTGACCTCTCTGTAGCCATTTTATGGCTGAGGGACTGGTCAGCGAGTGGTTAAAAATATTATTATGTTGAAGAGGTGGGGAGGACCCAAGGAGGGCAAAATATAAACAGATTAAATCTTCAGATTTCGTTACATTATTCGCAGATGATCTTATCATGGAGGTCCTTTTTCAGGCAGTTCATTTCATAGGGTGACAACTGTCCTGGCATTGGTCACCATCGTCCATCAGGAAGCCAGTGACAGTGACATGTAGGCAGGAAATAGGTGCAAGAGGCTGGAAGAGATCAGCAAAACTGAGACGGCATATTTTATGAAATTAAAAAACATTGTGGTTTATGTTAGACAAAGGAAATGATGTCCAGCCTGGATTACTATAAGGAATGATGAGTCGTTATTCAGGAACACATTGTTATTATAAAGTATCGATATTCTGAATACAATGTTGCAGCTTTACTAATAAAAGATAAAACTCCCAATAAAAACCAGTTCAGCCCATTGTTCTCCTTCATGTCTGTTAGTGGTAAAAATTATCCGGAGACGCCATTCCCGGCTCAAGGATCAGTTATGAGGCTTCGCTACGCTCTTTGATTTTCTGTCTGATTATAAACTTCCATTTTATTTGCTGCATTAAACTTTCTTTTGCACTCGATGTGAACCGTTCTTTTCTATTAAAGCCGACCTGAGAAATTATATGCAGGAACAGAGCCATCCCATTCTATATCATCACCAATGTGAGGAGCATTCTTCTCACTGATCACCAATGTAAGGAACATTCTTCCCACTGATCACCAATGTAAGGGGACATTCTTCTCACTGATCACCAATGTAAGGGACATTCTTCTCACTGATCACCAATGTAAGGAACATTCTTCTCACTGATCACCAATGTAAGGAACATTCTTCTCACTGATCACCAATGTAATGAACATTCTTCTCACTGATCACCAATGTTAGGAACATTCTTCTCACTGATCACCAATGTAAGGAACATTCTTCTCACTGATCACCAATGTAAGGAACATTCTTCCCACTGATCACCAATGTAAGGAGCATTCTTCTCACTGATCACCAATGTAAGGAACATTCTTCCCACTGATCACCAATGTAAGGAGCATTCTTCTCACTGATCACCAATGTAAGGAACATTCTTCCCACTGATCACCAATGTAAGGGACATTCTTCTCACTGATCACCAATGTAAGGAACATTCTTCCCACTGATCACCAATGTAAGGAGCATTCTTCTCACTGACCACCAATGTAAGGAACATTCTTCTCACTGATCACCAATGTAAGGAACATTCTTCTCACTGATCACCAATGTAAGGAACATTCTTCTCACTGATCACCAATGTAAGGAACATTCTTCTCACTGATCACCAATGTAAGGAGCATTCTTCTCACTGATCACCAATGTAAGGAACATTCTTCTCACTGATCACCAATGTAAGGAGCATTCTTCTCACTGATCACCAATGTAAGGAACATTCTTCTCACTGATCACCAATGTAAGGAACATTCTTCTCACTGATCACCAATGTAAGGAACATTCTTCTCACTGATCACCAATGTAAGGAACATTCTTCCCACTGATCACCAATGTAAGGAACATTCTTCTCACTGACCTCCAATGTAAGGAACATTCTTCTCACTGATCACCAATGTAAGGAACATTCTTCCCACTGATCACCAATGTAAGGAACATTCTTCCCACCGATCACCAATGTAAGGAACATTCTTCCCACTGATCACCAATGTAAGGAACATTCTTCTCACTGACCTCCAATGTAAGGAACATTCTTCTCACTGATCACCAATGTAAGGAACATTCTTCTCACTGACCACCAATGTAAGGAACATTCTTCTCACTGATCACCAATGTAAGGAATGTTCTTCTCACTGATCACCAATGTAAGGGACATTCTTCTCACTGATCACCAATGTAAGGGACATTCTTCTCACTGATCACCAATGTAAGGAATGTTCTTCTCACTGATCACCAATGTAAGGGACATTCTTCTCACTGATCACCAATGTAAGGAGCATTCTTCTCACTGATCACCAATGTAAGGAACATTCTTCTCACTGATCACCAATGTAAGGAACATTCTTCTCACTGATCACCAATGTAAGGAACATTCTTCTCACTGATCACCAATGTAAGGAACATTCTTCTCACTGATCACCAATGTAAGGAACATTCTTCTCACTGATCACCAATGTAAGGAACATTCTTCTCACTGATCACCAATGTAAGGAACATTCTTCTCACTGATCACCAATGTAAGGAACATTCTTCTCACTGATCACCAATGTAAGGAGCATTCTTCTCACTGATCACCAATGTAAGGAACATTCTTCTCACTGATCACCAATGTAAGGAGCATTCTTCTCACTGACCACCAATGTTATGTTTAAGAAAAAAAGTTAAGTAAAAGAATCAAAATATAAAGAAAATGGGATTTTTTTATTCTCTGTAAAATCTTATTTTTTTACCATTTTTTTTAAGCATGAATGATAGAGAAATGGTAATTTTTTTATGAGATTGGTCCAGTGGTTGCAGCACAATTAACCTCTGCGCACCTTCTCATTGCTCAGAATCTATACAACACCTTCATTGGACATGAGCAGAGTGAGAAAACAGCGCCATCTACAGGACCTCACCTGCTCCACTTCCACGACAAGACCAGGGAGAGGACCTACCAGGTGCAGGTGAGTGACCCTCCTTGAATATGAGTCCTCCAATTCACATTTCAGCCAGGCAAAGTGTCGTGGATTATCTCTGTCCTCTGTGCTGTATGGTATGCTGGGGATAATCCTAATAATCTTCCCAGAATTCTCCTCACACTGCGATTTTGTATGCAGCATTTTTGAGTTCCTTTTTTTATGAATTCCGGATATTTTTTACAGCAGTGGCAATAAATACATCTTATGTAAAATGCTGTTTATATTAAAAAAAAAAAACTGCATAACAATCCTCCCAGTTAAAGTGCGTGTATATTCATTCTGTCCACTAGATGGTGCTACCTACAGTGGGGGAAAAAAGTATTTGACCCCCTGCTGATTTTGCAGGTTTGCCCACTGACAAAGAAACGATCAGTCTATAACTTTAATGATCGGTTTATTTTAACAGTGAGAGAGACAGAATAACAACAAAAATATCCAGAAAAACACATTTCAAAAAAAGTTATAAATTGATTTGCATTATAATGAGTGAAATAAGTATTTGACCCCTTCGCAAAACATGACTTAGTAATTGGTGGAGAAACCCTTGTTGGCGATCACAGAGGTCAGACGTTTCTTGTAGATGGCCACCAGGTTTGCACACATCTCAGGAGGGATTTTATCCTCTTTGTAGATCCTCTCCAAGTCATTAAGGTTTCCGGGCTGAAGTTTGGTAACTCGAACCTTCAGCTCCCTCCATATATTTTCTATGGGATTAAGGTCTGGAGACTGGCTAGGCCACTCCAGGATCTTAATGTGCTTCTTCTTGAGCCACTCCTTTGTTGCCTTGGCGGTGTGTTTTGGGTCATTGTCATGCTGGAATACCCATCTATGATCCATTTTCAATGCCCTGGCTGAGGGAAGGAGGTTCTCACCCAAGATTTGAGGGTACATGGGGCCCCGTCCATCACCCCTTTGATGTGGTGAAGTTGTCCTGTCCCCTTAGCAGTAAAACACCCCCAAAGCATAATGTTTCCACCTCCATATATGATGGTGGGGATGGTGTTCTTGGGGTCATAGGCAGCATTCCTCCTCCTCCTCCAAACATGGCGAGTTGAGTTGATGCCAAAGAGCTCGATTTTGGTCTCCTCTGACCACAACACTTTCACCCAGTTCTCCTCTGAATCATTCAGATGTTCATTACTAATCTTCAGACGGACCTGTACATGTGATTTCTTGACCATGAAGGACCATGCGGGGCTGCAGGATTTCAGTCCTTCGCGGTGTAGTGTGTTACCGATTGTTTTCTTGGTGACTATGGTTCCAGCTGAGATCATTGACAAGATTCTCCCGTGTAGTTCTGGGCTGATTCCTCACCGTTCTCATGATCATTGAAACTCCACGAGGTGAGATCTTCCATGGAGCCCCAGACCGAGGGAGATTGACAATTATTTTGTGTTTCTTCCATTTGGGAATAATCGCACCAACTGTTGTCACCCTCTCACCAAGCTGCGTGGTGATGGTCTTGTAGCCCATTCCAGCCTTGTGTAGGTCTACAATCTTGTCCCCGACATCCTTGGACAGCTCTCTGGTCTTGGCCATGGTGGAGAGATTGGAATCTGATTGGTTGCTTATACCTTTTATACAGGTAACAAGCTGAGATTAGGAGCACTCGCTTTAAGAGAGTGCTCCTAATCTCAGCTTGTTACCTGTATAGAAGACACCTGAGAGCCAGAAATCTTGCGGATTGATAGGGGATCAAATACTTATTTCACTCATTAAAATGCAAATCAATTTATAACTTTTTTTAAATGCTTTTTTCTAGATATTTTTCTTGTTATTCTGTCTCTCACTGTTAAAATAAACCTACCATTAAAATTATAGACGGATTGTTTCTTTGTCAGTGGGCAAACGTACAACATCAGCAGGGGGTCAAATACTTTTTCCCTCACTGTGTTATAGGAAATTCCTATGAAATTGACACCATCTAGTGGCCAAATGCAGCATTTCTCAGTTAAAGTGCACATTCGTTCTGTCACTAGATGTTGCTACGTGTCATGGGAAATTCCTGTGATATTTTGCGCCATCTAGTGGCCAAATGCAGCTTTTCTCAGTTAAAGTGCATGTACATTTATTCTGTCCACTAGATGGTGCTACAAATCATAGGAAATTCCTATATGTTGTGCCATTTAGTGGCCCAATCTCCTTTTTAAAGTGCATGCATATTCATTCTGTCCATTAGATGTTGCTACGTACCATGTGAAATTCCTATGACATTTTGCGCCATCTAGTGGCCCATTCAGTTTGTCCACTAGATGGTACTACAAATCATAAGAAATTCCTATATTTTGCACCATCTAGTGGCCAAATTTCAGTTAAAGAGTATGCATATTCATTCTGTCCACTAGATTGTGCTACGTATTCATAGAAAGTTCCTGTGATATTTTATGCCATCTGGTGGCCAAATGCGCCATCTCTTAGTTGAAGTGCATGCACATTCATTCTGGTGCTACGTATCATTGCAAATTCCTGTGATATTTTGCACAACCTAGTGGCCAAATGCAGCGTTTCTCAGTTAAAGTGCATGCGCATTCATTCAGTCCACCAGATAGTGCTACGTATCATTGCAAATTCCTTTATATTGCGCCATCTAGTGGCCCATTCATTTTGTTCAAACTAGATAGTGCTATGTATGATAGGAAATTCCTATGATATTTTGCGCCATCTAGTGGCCAAATGCAGCATCTCTCAGTTAAAGTGCATGTACATTCATTCTGTCCACTAGAATGTGCTTTGCCTCATGTGAAATTCCTATGATATTTTGCGCCACCTAGTGGCCCATTCATTTTGTCCACTAGATGGTGCTACAAATTATAGGAAACTCCTATATTTTGCACCACCTTGTGGCGAAATCTCAGTTAAAGTGCATGCACATTAGACATGTGCAATTCGTTTCGTTCCAAATTTGTTTATTAACCAATTTTGACAAATTAATTAATTTGGAAATATCTGCATTTTTTTCGAATTTCCAAACTTCTCCGAATATTCAAAAAAATGTTGTAATTCTAAAATCCAAAAATCTGAAAATTCGGAAATTAAAAAAATCTGAAAATTCGGAAATGAAAAAATCTGAAAATTTGGAAATTCAAAAAATCTGAAAATTCTGAAAATCGAAAATCTGAAAATAAGAATGAAAATCTGAAAATTCAAAAGAACGAAAATAAGAACGAAAACCCAAATATTTGAAAATCTGAAATAATTTGGCGGTTAGTGAATGTAACGAATATGAATTTATCTGAAGTTACGAATTATCCGAAATAACGAATGCCGCATCTAAACGAATGGAACGTAACAAATTAATAATAAAAAATAACAATTATAATAATAAAAACTTTTATTATTATTATTATTATTATTAATTTGTTCCGTTCCATTTTCTTAGATCCGGCATTCATTATTTCGGATCATTCGTAACTTCGGATAAATTCGTATTCGTTACGTTCACTAACAGCCAAATTTGAAAGGAAATTCCAACACCTATAATTTAAGTTAGTTATTATTAGTTAGTTATTTTTTGGAATTTTTGTTCTTTGACATTTTCGGATTTTCAAATGTACGAATTTTCAAATTTACGAATTCCCAGATTTTAGAATTTACGAATTTTCAAATTACGAATTTTCAAATTTACAAATTCCGAAATTTATGAATTTACAAAAAAAAAAAACGAAAAAAAAAAAAACGAATGAAACGAAAAGAAACAAATTTTTCGGCAGTGCACATGTCTAATGCACATTCATTCTGTCCACTAGATGGTGCTATGTCTCATAGGATATTCCTGTGATATTTTGCACCATCTAGTGGCCAAATGCAGCGTTTCTCAGTTAAATTGCACATTCATTCTGTCCACTAGATGGTGCTACATAGCCAGTTCCTGTGATATTTAGCACCATCTAGTGGCCAAATGTGGCATTTCCTGTTTGAAATTGATGAAAAACTTTCGAATAGCACAGCATATAGTTATATAACATTTGTTTTTTTCTCCATTTAAACAGTATGAATACGCATGCACTTTCACTGGGCGAATTGCTATGCAGATTTATTATAAATATACCTTATATAGAGCATTCACATTAGTCCCTGCCCTCAAGAAGCATATATAGGGACTTAAGGTCCCTATTTCACATACTAGGGCCAATTTAGACAGGAGTTGAATATCCTCCCAGTATGTCTTTTTTGTAGTGTGGAAGGAATCCTGTGCAATTATAGGAAGAGCATTCAAACTCCATGCAGATAGTGTCCAGGGTGGGATTCAAATTGAGGACCCCCCCCCCCCCCCCCCAGTGCTGCGCGGCAGAAAGTGCTTACCACTAAGCCACTATGCTGCCCATTTTGTGCTTTATTTCAGCTCCCAAAAACTCTGAACCCCAACACAGTGGAGGAAACGATGCTGAGAAAACTCCCGATAGCTGAACGCCTCCAGTTCCAGCAACCGACCCCCGAGATCAACTCCCGAAGGCTGGCGCAGATCCACGAGCTCATGCACTACTGTAACACGGGTGAGTTCTGCACACGGGGGGAGGTATCACTAGTGCAACCAGGCCGACCGCTGGATTCAGTTATTGCCTACCAATAATAAAAATTCACATAATAATAATTATAATTATTATTATAACAATAATAATAAATATAATTATTATTGTTAAATAATCATTTATTATTATAAAAATAATAAATAATAGTATCACAATAATAGTAATTCAATTATTATTATAAAATAATAATAATAACTATAACAATAATAATAACTCTGTTAATAATGAATTCAGAAATTGCACACCTCTTTGTCACTAGTGCAACACGGCCGACCACGGGATTCAGTTATTGCACAGAAAAAATAAAAACTCACATAATATTAATTATAATAGTTATTATTATTGTAACAATAATAATAATATAATAATAATGATTATTATTATTGTTAAATAATTTGTTATTATAACAATAATAATAAGTAATATTATCACAATAATAGTAATTCAATTATTATTTTTTAACAATAATAATAATAATAACTATAACAATAATAATAATAATTCTGTTAACAATGAATTCAGAAATTGCACACCTCTTTGTCATTAGTGCAATATGGCTGACTACTGGATTCAGTTATTGCACAGCAATAATAAAAATGCACATAATAAATATAATAATAATTATTATTATTATAACAATAATAATATACTAATAATTATTATTATTGTTAAATAATAATTTATTATTATAACAATAAATAAAAATAATATTATCACGATAATAGTAATTCAATTATTATTTAACAATAATAATTATAACAATAATAATAATTCTGTTAAAGAATGAATTCAGAAATTGCACACCTCTTTGTCACTAGTGCAACACGGCCGACTAGTGGATTCAGTTATTGCACAGCAATAATAATTCACATAATAAATATAATAATAATAATTATTATTATAACAATAATAATACATAATAATATAATTATTATTATTATTGTTAAATATTAATTTATTTTATAACAATAATCAAAAATAATATTATCAAGATAATGGTAATTCAATTATTATTTAGCAATAATAATTATAACAATAATAATTGATATTATTATAACAATAATAATTGATATTAATATCATAATAATAATAATTATTATTTTTAAATAATGATTTATTATTATAACAATAATAATAAATAATATTACCACAGTAATAGTAATTCAATTATTATTATTTAACAATAATAATAATAATTATAACAATAATATTAATTCTGTTAATAATGAATTCAGAAATTGCACACCTCTTTGTCACTAGTGCAACATGGCCGACCACTGGATTCAGTTATTCCACAACAATAATAAAAATTCAGATAATACTAAATATAATAATAATAATTATTATTATTATAACAATAATAATTGATATTAATATCATAATAATTATTATTGTTCAAAAATAATAATTTATTATAATAATAAATAATAATATCACAATAATGATTATTTTTATTAAACAATAATAATAATTATAACAATAATAACAATTCTGTTAATAATAATTCAGATATTGCACGCTTCTTTAACTTTACCTGCATTTTACTGTAGAATATGTCACATTTCCAAGTTTGTTTGCCACAGACCTGCCATCCTGGGAAGGCGTGACGCGGGCATTCAAGCTCCTGACGTTGGAGAGTCTGACCCTGACCGGGTTCGATGAGTTTGGGGAGCTGGAAAGCCCCGGAAAGATGTTGGGGGACGGCGATCACATTCCCTGGGACGATCCGGCGGCATTTGCACGAGAAGTTCACCGAATATACAGCGTCAGGAAGATGTATGAGAAGGCGAATCCTGCGGGTGAGGGGGCCGGGGGGTCACCCGGATCCCGACATTCTGCTTTTTTCCCATACATTGTATCAATTGTTGTATTTATAACATTCTAATGCTGACAGCAGGAAGGAGAATGAGTGAAAATACATCAATATGGACAGATGCAAGCAGCGACAGGGACATTCTCATATCTTGAGGATGGGGAGGGGGTTGGGGATTTTTTTTAAAATGTAGGTTGACACAATGTAATGTTTTAAAGTTCTGACTGCAATTCTCATTTTTCACCTATAGAGAGAGCCGGAGTACAAGATGTGAACTCAGCGGAAGCAGCGGTAAGTTTTATTTTCATTTAATGTTTTTTTTTATATCAAAACATAAGAATTACATTTTATTTCTGTATGGTCAACCTGGAATATTTCTCAGAGTATATTTATATAGCTCTGACATATACCGCAGTGCTGTACAGAGATCACTGAGTCAGTCACATCAGTCTCTGGACCAGAGGAGCTTACACTCTAATGTCCCCCCACAGTCACACACTATTATTTTTATTATACAATAATATAGCTCTGACATATACCGCAGTGCAGTACAGAGATCACTGAGCCAGTCACATCAGTCTCTGCACAGAGGAGCTTCTCCACCAGGTGGTGCTGTTTTGCAAGGTGCTGTTGGCTCACTCTACTTTGGTCTCAGCTAGAGGAAACATTAAACCTGGGCCTGTCCTGCAGGCTTCTCCCCCAACCACCATGCAGTGGGTGGGGGGAGATGAAGGTGGAGGCTCTCCAGAGGCACTGAGGCCTACTCCATGTGCTCAAGCTGCAATGGATCCTGGGCCTGTCTCTATGCAAGAGGAGTCCTTACCAGTCTTCCAGGATAAAGTGCTGAACAGACTTCACTGCATTGCTAAGGAGGAACAGAAACTTTCTGTCATGAAAGAAGATCTCAGGAAAAAGAAATCCCTGCATAGTAAGTCTGGAAACAGTAAGAGGGAAGTCTCCAAGCTGACATCTCCAAGCTGGAAGAGGCATTGAAAAACCAGGAGAAGTTGGTTGCCTCTCTGAAAGAGAGCAGCGGTGCGTTCAGAGAAAAGTGTGAGAATGAGGAGAGATTCCAACAGATGAAGGAAAGTGCCTGTGCCAGTACCAGCCAGAGGGTGGATGCCACAGCAATAGCGACAGTATGGATGGGGGGTAAGGAAGTGGCTTCACATGGTGGCCCCAGTACTACCCCTGTCTCAGGATCTGTTGCACCTGAGTCAGTATCTGCCGCCCTCCCTCCCCAGTGGCCTGGGTCATCCCAGGAGGAGGTTGAGGAAAATGCTGGATTGCTGCAGGCCATTACAAAATGGAATCTCCCTTGAGTGGCACCAACTCATCAGATGAAGATTATGGGAATGCAGGAATAAATGGCATGTATCCAGACAGAGAAGTTTCTGCTGGCTGTGAGGAGTCCCACATGGACACTTACAGTGCAGAGCAGGAATGTCACATGAACATTGTAACTGCAAAGCAGGAGAGCCGTATGAACGATGAAATAGCTGTTTTTTTTCTAAACAGAAGACTTTACTTGATGATGGGACTGCTGGTATCTGTGGTACTTCTGGGACTATGGCGAGCAGGATTGTTGTGCTGGAGGGGAGGAGGGAGGATCAGGTGGTGGGTAATTTACCAAACCAGATTTCAGAGGTTTCTATACAGCCAGTTAATATTCCTATGCAACCAGTTAATGTGTCATCTGTCCTAGTAAGGAGTTATGCTAAGGCTGTGTCGGGACAAAGTCATGCTACTGGTGGTGGAAGGGAGCCAGTTGTGCGACTTTCACCTAACGCACCTTCTACCATTAAACGCAGAAATGTGGTACAGCTCAGGTGGGAAGGAGGAGGTATTCCACCAATCAGGAGGGTGGTTGTGGATAAGATCCTAGCCATAGGGTTTTAAGGTGGAGGATATTTATGCTCTCATCAGTCCGGCTGGTTCCTATGAATATGATATATCATTTGTGCATCGAGAGTCGCTGGATCTGTTTTTGGAGCGGTATGAGCATGTATATGGGGCCAGCTGGATTGGAAGGGGCTTGTCCCTAAAGTTGTCTCAAGACAGCCCTTGATAAAAAATGTGACTATCCTGACAAGGAATGAGTCTATACCCCCCGAGGATTTATGGGTCTGGTTGAGGAGGTTTGGTGAAACCCTAAAAAAGATTTTGGAATATAGAGGAATCTGGATGGGTGGGTGGTCGGTGTCAATGAGGTTGAGTGTGTGTGGGAATGTGGTCCAGAATTTGTCCTCCTCTGCCTTTATTGGTAGAGATAGAATTACTGTCTTCTACCCTGGTCAACCTAAGCTGTGCCATAAATGTGGAGTCAAGGGACATTTCTCCTCTAAATGTCCAGAACAGAAGTGTTCTTTGTTCCAGGAACTGGGGCGTCTGGCGAGGGACTGTAACATCATTAAATGTAACCAATGTGATAAGGTTGGTCACCCTTATAGCCGGTGCCCTGAGGCTTTGCACAATAAGCCTGAGTTGGTGGAGGAATTTTTCCATCCGGATAGAGAAGAGTCTGGGTTGGCGGAGGTTGTACCAGGGGATCCTAGTGTCTCTGTCCAATCAGAATCTGTGTCTCTGAGGCCGTCTGTATTGTCAGTGTCCCCCCAGTCTGTGGTTCCCCAGTCAGTGTCAGAAAGTGTGATTGCCAAGTCTGTGTCTGCACCTATTGTTTCTCCTAGTGTAGTGAAGGCAGTAGAGGGTGCTGGACCAGAATGTATGGTGGTGCCAACCCC
>NC_133325.1:799584793-799651813 GCF_042186555.1 Aquarana catesbeiana
AAGATCTCCTTGATGAAGGTGTCCACAGTTTCCTTAACGGTAGGTGTGACCCTTATGGGCAGGAAGTGCGCCATCTTAGACAGGCGGTCTACCACCACGAAGATGGTTGTATGTTCCGTAGATGGGGGCAAATCCACTATAAAATCCATGGATCTATCTTTCCAAGGTTTCTCTGGCACTGGTAAAGGTTTCAACAGACCCTAGGCTTTAGCGTTCGATCCCTTGTTGCATTGCCAGACCGTACAGGAGCGCACATATTGTTTCCAGTCCGGTTTGAGAGTGGACCACCAGAAGGACCGTGAGACGAGTTCGGTAGTCTTTTTAACTCTGAAGTGACTGGCTAGCTGGTGGTCGTGAAAGGTTCTTAGAACCTGTGGCCTAGTCTGTTGTGGAACGAAGACCTTGTTTTGGTGCCATACGAACCCCTCCTGGCTTCTTAGTACAGAGGTCTCTAACTCCAGGCATTGGGCTGCGGCTTGCGTCATAGTAGATTGGAGATCCTGTTGAAGCAATAGGAAGTTCTGTTTTGTTAGGATAGTATCGAGTGTAGCCTCCTCTGGGGTATCAAGGAACATGCGTGATAAGGCATCAACTTTACCATTTTTAGATCCTGGCCGGAAGGTGATATGGAACTGGAAGCGAGAAAAGAACAAGGCCCAACGAGCCTTGCGAGGTCTCAACCATTTGGCGGACCGGAGGTATTCTACATTTTTATGATCCATATAGTTTATAATAGGATGACTGGCTCCCTCTAGGAGGTACCTCCATTCTTCCAGGGCTGTTTTTATAGCGAGAAGCTCTCGACCCCCCACATCATAGTTCTTTTCCGGTTGGCTCACCTTGTGGGAGGAGAAAGCTATGGGATGGAGTAGTGCCTTGGGCCCCTGGCGCTGTGACAGAATGGCTCCTGTAGCTATTTCTGAGGCATCAACTTCTAGAACATAGGGTAGTGTAGGGTCAGGGTGCTGAAGGATCGGAGCGGAAGTAAACAAACTTCAAGGTGTCGAAAGCGACCTGAGCCTCAGAGGACTATTGGAAGCGTACATGCTGGCGGGTTGCTTGGGTAATAGGTGAAATAATGGTGGAGAAGTCCTTTATGAATTTCCTATAGAAGTTGGCAAAGCCAACGAATCTCTGCACACCCTTCTTATCCATTGGGGCTGTCCAGTCCACGATGGCTTTGACCTTTTGGCGGTCCATAGCGATTCCTTTGGTAGAAATAATGAGGCCTAAAAACTGGATGGATTATTTCTCAAAATTGCACTTTTCGGCCTTTGCATACAGTTTGTGTCTCCTCAGGGTGGCTAGCACCTTTTTTACATGAGACCTATGAAGCTCCAAGGTAGCCGTAAAGATAAGGATGTCATCCAGGTAAAAGATAACGAAATTGTCCAGGAACTGCCAGAAAAAATGTCGTTCACCAGGTGCTGGAAAGTGGCAGGTGCATTGCAGAGACAGAAGGGCATGACCATATATTCAAAGTGTCTGAACCAAGTTCGGAATGCTGTTTTCCACTCATCACCCTTCCAGTTGCGGATCAGGTTGTAGACCCCGTGTAGGTCCAGGTTGGTAAAGACCTGGGCGTTACGGAATCTCTGGAAAAGTTCCGGGATGAGTGGGAGCGGGTAGCAATTCTTAATTCTAATTTTATTGAGCTCCCTGTAGCCTATGCAGGGTCTGAGTGACTGGTCTTTTTTTTTTTGACAAAGAGTACGCCTGCGCCCGCAGGAGAGGAAGGACGGATAAACCCCTTCTTTTGGTTGTCGTCCAGATACAGGCGCAGGGCCTCAAGCTCCTTTTCCAAGAGGGGGAATATTCAACCAAGTGGTATCTTAGAGCCTGGCAAAAGTTCAGTGAGGCAGTCATATGGCCGATGCGGGGGAAGAGCATCCGCACTCTTGGGGTCAAAGACATCCAGAAACTCCCGGTAGACTGCAGGCACCTCCTGGTGGGCCTTGGGCTGAAGTGTTAGGCAACAGGCAGGGTCCCGAAGTGTGGGGTGAAGGCAATGCTGCTGGAAGTACGGAGAGAAGAAGTGGATCTCCCTGCTGGACCAGTTGATGTGTGGATTGTGTACCTGCAGCCATGGGATACCCAGGATAACCGGGAACATAGGTGAACTTAAGATATCAAATCTGAAGAAGAAGGGGGGGTGTTGTATTTCGCTGCTAGTGCATGGTCCAGGAAACAACTGCAGGCCCCCGAATCAACTATTGCCAGAAGTTGGATCACCTCTTCCGCCACCTGCAGGGAAACAGGGAGAACCGGGTGAGTAGGTGAGGTTGCAGCCACTTGAGAGAGAACAAGGATGTATGGAGATGGCTTACTGGGACGGATAGGGCAATTGCGGAGGAAGTGGCTGATGCTCCCATAGTATAGGCAGAGATTGGCTTGTCTACACCGGAGCTTCTCCCCGGCTGAGAGAGAGCTGACCGGACCAGGCCAATCTGCATAGGCTCCGATTCTGCAGGACCTGGGGATTTGGGCACTTCTGCTGGAGGAGGAGCGACCTTTGGTAGCATCCAGGTGGGCCTGAAAGCTTAAGCTCTCGGACCGTCGCTCCCGCAAGCGCCTGTCAAGCCTGATTACGACTTGAATGAGACCTTCCAAGGTGGCGGAAGTGTCTGCTCTTGCTAGCTTATCCTTGAGTGGCTCCGACAGGCCCTGACGGTACTGGTATCTCAATGCCGCCTCATTCCAGCCTGTGTCAGGAGACCACTTGTGGAAGTCCACCATATAATCTTCCACCGGCCGCCACCCTTGTTGCAGGGTATGCAGGGCGTATGATGACCCACCCGCTGTGGTACATCATACAGTTGAGCCATGGCCTCAAAGAATGCATCCAAGAAATTGATGATGGGGCTCTTTTGCTCCAACAGGCCGTGGGCCCAGGCCTGGGGTTCATCGGCTAACAGCGGCACCACGAAACCCACCTTGATGGTCTCGATGGAGAAGGTGCGCGGTTGCAGGGCCAGGTAAATAGACATACTTTTTTTAACGGAACGGAAATTCTTTCGGTCCCCAGTAAAGCGCTCAGGGGTTGGCACCTGGGGTTCGGGTGGTGGGACCACTACTATATGGGTAGAAGTGGTGCGTTGCAGAGCAGAAGCAGCTGACGCAGCGCTGGCAGAGGGTGGGCCTTGATCCGATGGAGCAGGTGGCGCTGACAGGTGCTGCAGACAACCTTCCAACTGGAAGTAGCCCTCCTGCAATCGTTGCACTGCTTGTGTGAGGGCATAAACTTGTTGGCACAGAGCCTCCAAAGGGGATGCACCTCCATCGGCCTCAGACATATGGCTGGATTATACTGTCAGGTTCCTAGGAGGAGGCCGATTGTTGAGAAGGCGCCCCTTGCGGCTAAGTGCAGTGCTCCCCTTGGAGTGATACAGAGGGAGCAGCTCCCAAAGATGCACGGTTTGCCAACTGTTGTTGGTGATGAGCCGGTCACTTGGAGTGCACTGGCAGTTGCTGGGTTGACCCGCAGAGCCACTGGGCGTGGGCTTCCCGGCAGAAGGCATCAGTAGGCGCAAACCGGTAGCAGGAACTGAAGACAAGCCAGGGGTCATACACGAGAGATCAGTCCAGAAATGCCAGAGACGAAGTACAGATGAAGGAACAGACAGGAGCGTAGCCAGAGGTTATGCAGGAGCGGATCAGAAGCAGAAGTCAAACAAGCCGGGTCAGTAACAGGGAACAGGATCACAGAGACACAGGAGCACTGGAAACACTGGGAAGCTGATGATAATTCAGCAAGGGGCGGCTCCAACAGCAGGCTTAAATAGACCCGGAAGTACTTCCTACATCAGTCACACTGTGTGCACTATGGCAGCCATGATTGTCTTGGGCGGAATTGCCAGTCCCACTTCGGCCATTTCCCTGACCATGCTCTTTGTTGGAACACAAACTGATTGGCTCCTTTTACAACATTTGGGCAACTGTTTAGCAAATGCAAATTTTTATGCCTAGGTCATCCCGGACAAGCCCCCAACCTGTGATTGGACAGTGAAGGAGAAGCAGCAAGTGATGAGCTCATCTCTCTGTCATTCTGCTCTCTCCTCTCATCAGCGTGCTGCTTGTTGGAACAGGAGTTGAGTGTAAACAGCCTCTCTTCTCTTTTATACACTGTAGCTCCTGAAGTGCAGGTTCATTTGTTTTATTTTTACAGTACACCTTATACTGTATTTTGTATTGCTGTAATTATTTGTATATGAATAAATGGTTGTGAAAGGAATCATCTGAGTTTCCGTTATTTCTTATGGGGAAATTTGCTTTGATATACGAGAGCTTTGGACTACAAGCATGTTTCTGGGAACGAATTATGCTCGCAATTCAAGGTTTTACAGTATTACATTTTCTGAAAGCAGAGGCCATGTAGAATAAAATAGCAGTGGTTGCAATTTTTTTTTTTTACTGTCGCACAATATTTGCACAACTGTTTATCAAAACGTGACCTTGGTGACACGCTGGGATTTCCTCTCACTTCCTGTTTTGGCTGTTAGACAGGAAGTGAAGGGAAATCTCCCCAATGGGACACAGATGGCAAAACTAAAACTGACAAGGGGTTATAACTCTCCATTTACTCTATACAAAACCAAAAAAAAAGTTGCCTTTAGTTACACTTTAAAGAACATGTGGCTAATAGGGAAAATAGGCTAACATTATAAGCTAAGGGATATTCGTCCTGTGATACTGCAGGCAGTGGCGGCTGGTGCTCAAAATTTTTGGGGGAGCGCAAACAAACTGAAAAATTCTGAAAAAACCCCATCAAACGCAGCCGCTGTGCCATCAATTGCCGCCACTGCGCCCCATAAAATGCAGCCACTGTGCCCCACTGAGCTCCTCAATGTCTTCTCCTGTCCTCTCTTCCAGTCCTCTGCTATGATTGGACTCCTGGCATCCAATTACAGTGCCTGTCGTTTTAGCCTGCGAGCGCCCAGCATGGCACTCGCTGGTCACCTTTTTTGACGCTTATTAGAGGCTATGGCTCTAATCAGGTGCTTCAAAACCACCCCCTGCTGCTGTAATTCAGACGCCCTGCACCCAAAAAGGGGCCGGGCGCCTGAATAGGGGGTGGCAGCGGCGGCCATAGATAGATTCATGCTATCTATTGGTGCTAGAGGGGGTGGCAGGAGAGAGGGGGCGGCGCCCGTGCGCCCTTAATGCACGAGTCGCCACTGACTGCAGGTAAATTGTTTTGTGCAAATGGGGCAAAATCAACTGTTTTTAGACTATTTTCACTCCAGTCTCTATTGGCCGATTGTTCTTTAACCTCTTCTGGTCGAATGTTCTTATGGATATTTTTCTCTTGGGAATGAATGTTCAGAAATGTTATATTCGCTCTGCAAAATGCACCCAGTAGAAGCTTTGGCTTGACTTTAGCGGGAATTCTGAGACATTCACACCGCAGATGATTTATAAATTAGACTCCTTGTCAGTATACAGCTGTGCAGATTGGGTGCCACTGCTCTGCCCCCTGCTTGCCACAATTCTCCGCCCTCTGCTTGCCACAATGCTCCGCCCCCTGCTTGCCACAATGCTCCGCCCCCGGCTTGCCACACTGCTCCGCCCCCTTGCTTGCTACACTGCTCCGCCCCCTGCTTGCCACAATGCTCCGCCCCCTGCTTGCCACAATGCTCCGCCCCCAAACTTGCCACACTGCTCCGACACCCCTGCTTGGCAACTTGGCTCGGCCCCCGGCTTGCCACACTGCTCGGCCCCCGGCTTGCCACACTGCTCTGTCCCCGGCTTGCCATACTGGTCAGCCCCTGACTTGCCACACTGCTCCGCCCCGGCTTGCCACACTGTTCCGCCCCCCGCTTGCCACACTGCTCCGCCACCCGCTTGCCACACTGCTCCGCCCCCACTTGCCACACTGCTCCGCCCCCGCTTGCCAAACTGCTCTGCCCCCGCCTTGCCACACTGTTCCGCCCCCCGCTTGCCACACTGTTCCGCCCCCCGCTTGCCACACTGTTCCACCCCCCGCTTGCCACACTGCTCCGCCCCCTGCTCGCCACACTGCTCCGCCCCCCGCTTGCCACACCACTGCTCCGCCCCCCACTTGCCACACTGTTTCGCCCCCCGCTTGCCACACTGTTCCACCCCCCGCTTGCCACACTGCTCCGTCCCCGGCTTGCCACACTGTTCTGCCCCCCGCTTACCACACTGTTCTGCCCCCCCCCCGCTTGCCACACTGCTCCGTCCCCGGCTTGCCACACTGCTCCGTCCCCGGCTTGCCACACTGTTCTGCCCCCCGCTTGCCACACTGCTCCGCCCCCCGCTTGCCACACTGCTCTGTCCCCGACTTGCCACACTGTTCTGCCCCCGCTTGCTACACTGCACTGCCCCCCCGCTTGCCACACTGCTCTGCCCCCCCGCTTGCCACACTGCTCTGCCCCCCCGCTTGCCACACTGCTCTGCCCCCCGCTTGCCACACTGCTCTGCCCCCCGCTTGCCACACTGCTCCGTCCCCGCCTTGCCACACTGCTCCGTCCCCAGCTTGCCACACTGCTCCGCCCCTGCTTGCCACACTGCTCCGCCCCCGCTTGCCACACTGCTCTGCCCCTGCTTGCCACACTGTTCCGCCCCTACTTGCCACATTGCCCTGCCCCCTGCTTGCCACACTGCTCCACCCCCTGCTTGCCACATTGCCCTGCCCCCTGCTTGCCACATTGCCCTGCCCCCTGCTTGCCACACTGCTCCACCCCCTGCTTGCCACACTGCTCTGTCCCCTGTTTGCCACACTGCTCCGCCCCCTTCTTGCCACACTGCTCTGCCCCCTGCTTGCCACACTACTCCGCCCCCTGCTTTGCTCTGCCCCTGGCTTGCCACACTGCTCTGCCTCCTGCTTGCCACACTGCTCCGCCCCCCCGCTTGCCACACTGCTCCGCCCCCCCCTTGCCACACTGGTCCGCCCCTGCTTGCCACACAGCTCCGCCCCTGCTTGCCACACTGCTCTGCCCCCGCTTGCCACACTGCTCCGTTCCCTGCTTGTCACACTGCTCCGCCCCCTGCTTACCACACTGCTCTGCCCCCCGCTTGCCACACTGCTCCACCCCCCGCTTGCCACACTGCTCCGCCCCCCGTTTGCCACACTGCTCCGCCCCCCGTTTGCCACACTGCTCCACCCCCCGCTTGCCACACTGCTCCGCCCCCCCCGCTTGCCACACTGCTCCGCCCCCCGCTTGCCACACTGCTCCGCCCCCCGCTTGCCACACTGCTCTGCCTCCTGCTTGCCACACTGTTCCGCCCCTACTTGCCACATTGCCCTGCCCCCTGCTTGCCACACTGCTCCACCCCCTGCTTGCCACATTGCCCTGCCCCCTGCTTGCCACACTGCTCCACCCCCTGCTTGCCACACTGCTCCACCCCCTGCTTGCCACACTGCTCCACCCCCTGCTTGCCACACTGCTCTGTCCCCTGCTTGCCACACTGCTCCGCCCCCTTCTTGCCACACTGCTCTGCCCCCTGCTTGCCACACTGCTCCGCCGCCTGCTTTGCTTTGCCCCTGGCTTGCCACACTGCTCTGCCTCCTGCTTGCCACACTGCTCCACCCCCCGCTTTCCACACACTGCTCCGCCCCCCACTTGCCACACTGCTCCGCCCCCCCGCTTGCCACACTGCTCTGCCCCTGCTTGCCACACTGCTCCGCCCCTGCTTGCCACACTGCTCTGCCCCCGCTTGCCACACTGCTCCGTTCCCTGCTTGTCACACTGCTCCGTTCCCTGCTTGTCACACTGCTCCGCCCCCCGCTTGCCACACTGCTCCGCCCCCCACTTGCCACACTGCTCCGCCCCCCGCTTGCCACACTGCTCCGCCCCCCGCTTGCCACACTGCTCCGCCCCCCGCTTGCCACACTGCTCTGCCTCCTGCTTGCCACACTGCCCCGCACCCCGCTTGCCACAGTGCTCTGCCCCTGGCTTGCCACACTGCTCCGGCCCCTGTCATCCTCACACTGGTGTCACCCAATGTGAACTCTCTCATTGATAACCCCCGCTTGCCACACTGCTCCGCCCCCACTTGCCACACTGTTTTGCCCCTACTTGCCACATTGCCCTGCCCCCTGCTTGCCACATTGCCCTGCCCCATGCTTGCCACACTGCTCAACCCCCTGCTTGCCACACTGCTCCACCCCCTTCTTGCCACACTGCTCCGTCCCCTGCTTGCCACACTGCTCTGCCCCCTGCTTGCCACACTACTCCACCCCCTGCTTTGCTCTGCCCCTGGCTTGCCACACTGCTCTGCCCCTGGCTTGCCACACTGCTCTGCCCCCTGCTTGCCACACTGCTCTGCCCCCTGCTTGCCACACTGCTCCGCCCCCTGCTTTCCACACTGCTCCGCCCCCCGCTTGCCACACTGCTCCGCCCCCCGCTTGCCACACTGCTCCGCCCCCGCTTGCCACACTGCTCCGCCCCCCGCTTGCCACACTGCTCTGCCCCCCTGCTTGCCACACTGCTCCTCCCCCTGATTGCCACACTGCTCGCCCCCTGCTTGCCACACTGCTCGGCCCCCGCTTGCCACACTGCTCCGCCCCTCTCTTGCCACAATGCTCCGTCCCCCGCTTGCCACACTGCTCCGCCCCCCGCTTGCCACACTGCTCCGCCCCCCGCTTGCCACACTGCTCCTCCCCCGCTTGCCACACTGCTCTGCCCCATGCTTGCCACACTGCTCTGCCCCCTGCTTGCCACACTGCTCTGCCCCTGGCTTGCCACACTGCTCTGCCCCTGGCTTGCCACACTGCTCTGCCCCCCGCTTGCCACACTGCTCCGCCCCCCGCTTGCCACACCACACTGCTCTGCCCCCCGCTTGCCACACTGCTCTGCCCCCCGCTTGCCACACTGCTCTGCCCCCCGCTTGCCAAACTGCTCTGCCCCCCGCTGGCCACACTGCTCTGCCCCCCCGCTGGCCACACTGCTCCGCCCCCCTCTTGCCACACTGCTCTGCCCCCGGCTTGCCACACTGCTCCGCCCCCTGCTTGCCACACTGCTCGGCCCCCCCCCCGCTGGCCACACTGCTCCGCCCCCCTCTTACCACACTGCTCTGCCCCCGGCTTGCCACACTACTCCACCCCCTGCTTTGCTCTGCCCCTGGCTTGCCACACTGCTCTGCCCCCCGCTGGCCACACTGCTCTGCCCCCCGTTGGCCACACTGCTCCGCCCCCCTCTTGCCACACTGCTCCGCCCCCCGCTTGCCACACTGCTACGCCCCCCGCTTGCCACACTGCTCCTCCCCCGCTTGCCACACTGCTCTGCCCCATGCTTGCCACACTGCTCTGCCCCCTGCTTGCCACACTGCTCTGCCCCCTGCTTGCCACACTGCTCTGCCCCTGGCTTGCCACACTGCTCTGCCCCCCGCTTGCCACACTGCTCCGCCCCCCGCTTGCCACACCACACTGCTCTGCCCCCCGCTTGCCACACTGCTCTGCCCCCCGCTTGCCACACTGCTCTGCCCCCCGCTGGCCACACTGCTCCGCCCCCCTCTTGCCACACTGCTCCGCCCCCGGCTTGCCACACTGCTCCGCCCCCTGCTTGCCACACTGCTCGGCCCCCCGCTTGCCACACTGCTCGGCCCCCCGCTTGTCACACTGCTCTGCCCCATGCTTGTCACACTGCTCTGCCCCCTGCTTGCCACACTGCTCTGCCCCTGGCTTGCCACACTGCTCTGCCCCTGGCTTGCCACACTGCTCTGCCCCCCGCTTGCCACACTGCTCCGCCCCCCGCTTGCCACACCACACTGCTCTGCCCCCCGCTTGCCCCACACTGCTCTGCCCCCCGCTTGCCACACTGCTCTGCCCCCCGCTTGCCACACTGCTCTGCACCCCGCTGGCCACACTGCTCTGCCCCCCGCTGGCCACACTGCTCCGCCCCCCTCTTGCCACACTGCTCCGCCCCCGGCTTGCCACACTGCTCCGCCCCCTGCTTGCCACACTGCTCGGCCCCCCCGCTGGCCACACTGCTCCGCCCCCCTCTTGCCACACTGCTCTGCCCCCGGCTTGCCACACTACTCCACCCCCTGCTTTGCTCTGCCCCTGGCTTGCCACACTGCTCTGCCCCCGCTGGCCACACTGCTCTGCCCCCCGCTGGCCACACTGCTCCGCCCCCCTCTTGCCACACTGCTCCGCCCCCCGCTTGCCACACTGCTCCGCCCCCCGCTTGCCACACTGCTCCGCCCCCCGCTTGCCACACTGCTCTGCCCCCTGCTTGCCACACTGCTCTGCCCCTGGCTTGCCACACTGCTCTGCCCCTGGCTTGCCACACTGCTCCGCCCCCCGCTTGCCACACCACACTGCTCTGCCCCCCGCTTGCCACACTGCTCTGCCCCCCGCTTGCCACACTGCTCTGCCCCCCGCTTGCCACACTGCTCTGCCCCCCGCTGGCCACACTGCTCCGCCCCCCTCTTGCCACACTGCTCCGCCCCCTGCTTGCCACACTGCTCGGCCCCCTGCTTGCCACACTGCTCGGCCCCCCCCCGCTTGCCACACTGCTCCGCCCCCCCGCTTGCCACACTGCTCCGCCCCCTGTCATCCTCACGCTGGTGTCACCCAATGTGAACTCTCTCATTGATTACCCACGCTTCCTCAGCAAGCCTGATGTGAACTTTCATCTGGTATGCAGCAGTTCAGCACAGAGACAGATGTGCACCGACTGCACTGATAGATGATTCCAATATGTGAAAGAAAGAATGTGTGACATTTTCCAGGACTTTATTATCACCCGTTTTATTGAACACCAGATTTTAACCCCCCTTTTTTTTTTCTTTTCTCACCTTCGTATTCAATAATGACTGAGAAAGAGAGATCTCCGACCCCCCGACCTCCGACCCAAAAATGGAACTTTTTGATGTTAAGACTCCTAAAAACAAACTGTCATTTTATATTTCTTCAACCACTGACAGTTCAGAGGCAAACTGTGCGCACCTATAGAGGAGGACCGGAAACGTGAGCGCCACCTAGTGTACAGGAGACTGAGAGCATTTGTCTTCTCTTTTATTGGTTGAATTGGATGGAATTGTGTCTTTTCAATCAGACTAAGTATGGGGGGGGGGGGAGGGGGGACCACTGAAGAGGGGATCCCAACTGACACTGATCATTTCTGTAGACAGAATAGAATTGGTGACAAAAGCTATGAAAAGACATTGATAGATAGATAGATAGAGAGATAGATGGAAATAAGATAAATTGATCATAGATAGATAGATATTAAATTTAGGATAGATTCTTGATAAATAGATCAATAATTGATCGATTGATGATAGATTGATATTGGATATAAGATGATCTTAAATAGATAGGGTGATCCTTGATAGATTAATGCTTGTTCTTGATTGATTGATTCAGATAGATAGATAGATAGATAGATAGATAGATAGATAGATAGATAGATAGATAGATAGATAGATAGATAAATCCTTGATAAATAGATCAATTATTGATCGGTTGATGATAGATAATGGATACAAGATTATCTTAGATTTAGGTTTATCCTTGATAGAAGATTGATAGATAGATACAGTTCCTTAAAAAAGTATTCATACCCCTTGACATTCTTCACATTTTGTCATGTTACAACCAAAAACGTAAATATTTTATTGGGATTTTATTTGATAGACCAACACAAAGTGACACATAATTGTGAAGTGAAAGGAAAATGATAAATGATACAAATAAATATGTGAAAAGTGTGGGGGGGGGGGTACATTTGTATAGCGCCCCCCGGAGTCAATACTTTGTAGAACCCCCTTTCTCTACAAGTCTTTTTGGGGATGTCTCTACCAGCTTTGCACATCTAGAGAGGGACATTTTTGCCCATTCTTCTTCTTTGTAAAATATCTCAAGCTCTGTCAGATTGGATGGAGAGCGTCTGTGAACAGCAATTTTCAAGTCTTCCCACAGATTCTCAATGTGATTTAGGTCTGGACTGTGACTGGGCCATTCTAACACATGAATATGCTTTGATCTAAACCATTCCATTGTAGCTCTGGCTGGATGTTTCGGGTCGTTGTCCTGCTGGAAGGTGAACCTCCGCCCCAGTCTCAAGTCTTTTGCCGACTCTAACAGGTTTTCTTCTAAGATTGTCCTGTATTTGGCTCCATCCATCTTCCCATCAACTCTGACCAGCTTCCCTGTCCCTGCTGAAGAAAAGCCTCCTCACCACATGATGCTGCCACCACCATGTTTCACGGTGGGGATGGTGTGTTCAGGGTGATGTGCAGTGTTAGTTTTCCCCCCACACATAGCGTTTTTTGCTTTTAGACCAAAAAGTTCAATTTTGGCCTCATCTGACCAGATCACCTTCTTCCACATGTTTGCTGTGTCCTCCACATGGCTTCTCACAAACTACAAACAGGACTTCTTATGACTTTCTTTCACCAATGTCTTTCTTCTTGTCACTCTTCCATAAAGGGCAGATTTGTGGAGAACACGACTAATAGTTGTCCTGTGGACAGATTCTCCCACCTGAGCTGTGGATCTCTGCAGCTCCTCCAGAGTTACCATGGACCTCTTGGCTCTTCTCTGATGAATGTTCTCCTTGCCCGGCCGGTCAGTTTAGGTGGACGGCCATTTTCCGATGATGGATTGAACAGAGCTCCGTGAGATGTTCAAAGCTTGGGAGATTTTTTTTATAACCTAACCCTGCTTTATACTTCTCCACAACTTTATCTCTGACCTGTCTGGTGTGTTCCTTGGCCTTCATGATGCTGTTTGTTCACTAAGGTTCTCTAACAAACCTCTGAGGGCTTCACAGAACAGCTGTATTTATACTGAGATGAAATGACACACAGGTGGGCTCTATTTACTAATTAGGTGACTTCTGAAGGCAATTGTTTCCACTAGATTTTTAGTTAGGGGTATCAGAGTAAAGGGGGCTGAATACAACGCCCCCCCCCCCACACTTTTCACATATTTATTTGTAAAAAAAATTGAAAACCATTTATCATTTTCCTTCCATTTCACATTATGTGCCACTTTGTGTTGATCTATCACAGTGATGGTGAACCTTGGCACCCCAGATGTTTTGGAACTACATTTCCCATGATGCTCAGGCACTCTGCAGTGTAGTTGAGGATCATGGGAAATGTAGTTCCAAAAACATCTGGGGTGCCAAGGGCAGAGTGATTGGTCCCCAGGTGGTCACCGTGACTGGTCTATCACATAAAATACATTTACGTTTTTGGTTGTAACATGACAAAATGTGGAAAATTCCAAGGGGTATGAATACTTTTTCAAGGCACTCTAGAGATAGATCAATTATTGATCGATTGATAGATAGTTATTGGATATAAGATGATCCTAGATAGATAGATAGATAGATAGATAGATAGATAGATAGATAGATAGATAGATAGATAGATAGATAGATAGATAGATAGATCTGGTGGTAGGTTTGTTCTGTGGGGGGGAGGGGAGGGGGGTCACGGTGTATGGCGTGTGGTCGTTATTCTCACCATATAGAACCCCCTTATACCAGGTGTGACCCCTCTGCACACAATCATTGGCGGAGGGGGGGGGGGGGGGGGGATGGGTGTCCTCAGCGGAGGTTCTGGTACATTCCGCTCGGCTCACTCTTGGTAATTCCAAGTGACTGCGGACATGAAAGCCGCTCATGTCTGAGCCATGAAGTCACCAGAGGAGAACATCAATCAGGTCAGGAGACTTTTCCCGTACACCGGGCTCATTATTCCGACGTCTTCTTGGCCGGACATCTCATCGGAGAGTCCAGGAGCTGCTTCCACCGATTGTCTCTCACTTCACCTGGACTGCTTTGGATGGAGGGCTGGTGTGGCCAACATGCTAACCCGGTTCCCCATCCCCCCGGGGACCAATCACTCTGCCCGTCTGATCCAAAATAGTCCCGGGTTGGACCCCCTTTGGCCTTCATTCTTGGTGGCATAGATACAACAAGGTGTTGGAAATGTTCCTCAGAGATTTTGCTCCATAGTGACCTGATAACATCACACAGTTGCTGCAGATTTGTCGGCAGCACATCCATGATGCCAATCTCCCGTTCCACCACATCCCAAAGGTGCTCTATTGGATGAGATGTGGTGAGTGTGGAGGCCATTGGAGGACAGGGACCTCATTGTCCAGTGGTGAGATGATTGGAGCTTTGTGACATGGTGCATTACTCCTCATACTAATTACTCCATGGTCCATACTCCTTACTCCATAGGCCATACTCCTTACACCATCATCCATGCTCCTTACTCTGTAGTCTATAATCCTTACTCCATAGTCCATACTCCTTACTCCATAGGCTATACTCCATTGCCCATACTCCTTACTCCATAGTCCATACTCTTTACTCCATACTCCTTACTCAATAGTCCATACTCCTTACTCCATAGTCCTTACTACATAGTTCATACTCCAAAGTCCATACTTTTTAGTCCATACTCTATACACTTTTATCCATGTTTCATACTCCATAGTCCACACTCCATAGTTCATACTCTTTACCCCAAACCGCTACTTCATAGTCCTTACTCCATAGTCTATAGTCTATTGTCCATAGTCCCTACTCCCTACTCATTAATTAATACCCCATAGTCCATACTGCTTACTCTGCAGTCTATAATCCTTACTCTATAGTCCATACTTCCTACTCCATACTTCTTACTTGATAGTCCATACTCCTTCATCCATAGTTCATACTCCTTGTGCTCCATAGTTCATACTCCTTACTCCATAGTCTATACTCCTTTCTGCATAATTAATACGCCACAGTCCACACTCCTTACTCCACAGTCCATACTCCACACTCCTTACTACATAGTTCATACTCTTTACTCCATACATATACTTCATAGTCCTTACTCCTTACTCCATAGTCCATACTCTATTGTCCATAGTCTATACTACCTACTCCATAATTCATACTCCATAATTCATGCTACCTAGTCCATACGTATTACTCCATAGTCCACAATCCTTACTCCATAGTCCACAATCCTTACTCCATAGTCCACAATCCTTACTCCATATTCCATACTCCTTACTCCATAGTCTATAATGCTTACTCCATACTCTTTACACCATACTCCTTACTCCATACTCCTTACGTCATAGTCCTCACTCCATAATTCATAACTCCATAGTCCATACTCTCTACTCCATAGTTTATAATCCTTACTCCATACTCCTTACTCCATTCTTCTTACTCCCTTCTCCATACTCCATAGTCCATACTTTTTACTCCATACTCCTTACGTCATAGTTCTTACTCCTCACTCCATAATTCATAACACCATAGTCCATACTTTTTGCTTCATACACCTTACTCAATAGTCCATGCTCCTTACTCCATAATTCATACTCCTTACCCCATAGTTCATGTTCCTTAGTCCATACTCTTTATTCCATACTCCCCACTCCATAGTCTACACTCCTTTCTGCGTAATTCATACTCCATAGTCCACACTCCTTATTCCATACTCCATAGTCCATAATCCACACTCCTTCCTCCGTAGTTCATACTTTTTACTCCATAACTCTACTTCATAGTCTCCCTACTACATAGTCCATACTCCAGTGTCCATAGTCTGTACTCCCTACTCCATAATTCATGCTCCCTAGTCCATACTGATTACTCCATAGTCCACAATCCTTACTCCATAGTCCATACTCCTTACGCCATACCTCTACTTCATAGTCCTTACTCCATACTCCTTACGTCATAGTTCTTACTTCTCACTCCATAATTCATAACTCCATAGTCCATACATAGTTGCTTCATACGCCTTACTCAATAGTCCATACTCCTTACTCATTAGTCCATACTTCTTACTCCATAGTTCATACTCCATAGTCCATATCCTTTACTCCATACTCCATACTCAATAGTCCATACTTTTTACTCCTTAGTTTATACTTCTTGCTCCATAGTTCATACTCCTTATTCTATAGTCCTTACTCCATAGTTAGTACTCCTTAGTCCATACGCTTTACTCCATAGTCTATACTTCATAGTCTATACTCCTTTCTGCATAATTCATACTCCATAGCCCATACTCTATAGTCCGTACTCCATAGTCCGTACTCCATAGTCCGTACTCTACAGCCTATATTTCATAGCCTATACTCCATAGTCCATACTTTCATAGTCCGTACTCCATAGTCCGTACTCCATAGTCCGTACTCTACAGCCTATATTTCATAGCCTATACTCCATAGTCCATACTTTCATAGTCCATACTCCATAGCCCATAGTCTATAGGCTATATTCCATAGCCTATACTCCATAGTCTATACTCCATAGTCCATACTCCATAGTCTATACTCCATAGTCCATACTCCATAGACCATACTCCATAGTCTATACTCCATAGTCTATACTCCATATCCTATACTCTATAGTCCTTACTCCATAGTCCACCACAAGAGTGTGTGCCTATGTTCCTACATATGGTGGGATCATGAAGAATGAACTTAGCCGCCTTCTACCAGGACGTCAGATTAGAGCAGAAGAAAAACAAATGAGGGATTTAGGGGAGGCTGAGAGTAATAGAAGGGACTTTTGTGAGTTATGAATTCAGACTTGAATAGAATTTTTGTTAAGCTTCAACACATTTTCCTATTTATCTTCTTTTTCACCATTGTTGCTGCTTTTCTTTTTCTTTCGTTCTTTTTTTTTCTATTCAATATTACAAATTTCTGTATTTCAGTATTTTAGAAACTTAAATTTTTTTTTTTGTTTGAAAATAAGCTAAAGTGCAATTAAATAAAAAAAAAAATGTAAATGTGTATTTCACCGATCTTCTGTTGGCCCCCATATTGTGCTGTTGGACGCTCTCCAGTCCCATATCCTCATGATGACGCTTTTGTCACCCTTCAGGATGGCGGAGGAAAGGAGACCCCGCAGACCGACCTCACCGACATTCAGAGGACTCGGAGGAGATGTCTCAGTGACTGGTGCTACTCGGAGCACTTCGACCCAACACTCCTCATACAGGTACGTCGTCTGCTGGGACCGGCCATCATATGGACAAAACTGAGCATTTCACTTCCTACTGATAATACCACTAAAGATGGAGGTTCATCTGCTTTTATTTTGCCTTCCCTGAATTTCTCCTTCTCTCCTCATCAACATGCTAAAGAAATATTTAGATTAATCCTTTCAGTTATTATTACAAACCCTATTTTAGACCCAGTGATGTCATCACTGGGCCTCTGTGTTTCTATATGCAATGCAGCAGATCATGGCTGGAGGGAAGTGATGTTATTAAGGATAAGGGTAAATTAAATAAATATGTTAAATTAATGTTTAGCATTTTATTATACATTAATAATATTTGTATTATTATTTAATAATATTAATTGTAATCCTAATAATATCAAAATAATAATAATCATGATAAACACATCTAAATATATTCATTATATAATAATAATAACAATATTTATTATTATTATTATTATTATTATTATTATTATTATTATGTAATAATTACATTTATCACTATTATTATTATTATTATTATTATTATATAATAAAATATATTTATCAAAATGATTATTATATAGTAGTTAATAAATTAAATTAATGTAATTATAAAAATTATGTATAAATAATATTAATACCACTAGTAATGATTTACTACAGTTACTACTACTACTACTACTACTACTACTACTAATAATAATAATAATAATCTCAACATAATAATAGTGATAAACAAATCTAAATATTATCAATTTATAATTATTATTAGATGATGATCATAATAATAATAGTAATAAATATATTCATTACATAATAATAATAATTATATAATGAATATATTTAAATTTGTTTATCACTATTATTTTTTTGATATTATTAGTTGTAGTAAATGTAGTAGTAGTATCCATAGTAAATCATTACTAGTGGTATTATTAATATTATTTATAAATAATTTTTATAATTATATTAATAATAATAATAATAGTGATGAACAAATGTAAATGTATTCATTGTATCATTATTATTATTAGATGATGATCATAATAATAATAGTAATAATAATTATTATATAATGAATATATTTAAATTTGTCTATCACTATTATTATTTGGTATTATTATTAGTAGTAGTAGTAACCATAGTAAATCATTACTAGTGGTATTATTAATATTATTTATAAATAATTTTTATAATTACATTAATTTAATCACTATTATTATTTTGATATTTATTATTATTATTATTAATAATTACTATATAATATTAATAATAGTGATAAATATATTCGTTATATGTTAATAATAGTGATAAATTATTATTATATAATGAATATATTTATCACTATTATTATTAAGTAGTTAATAATAGTAAATAATAGTCATAATAATAGTGATTAAATGAATGTAATTATAAAATTGATGTATAAATAATAATAACACTAGTACGGATTTACTTCAGTTACTACTATTGCTGCTAATAATAATCATAGTAAAATATTAAATATTTACACATACAGTAAAGTACCTAATTCTTGTCCTGGTGTTATTTCCTTCTCCTCTGCAGGTCTTGCAGGAAGCGGCGGAGTCCTACAGATGTCTGGATTCTTATTATCATACTCAGGACAACTCCTTACTCCTCGTCCTCCACAACCCCATGACCCCGTACCGCCAGAGCCAGGAATCCTGGGACATGGCGCTCCATTCCAACGTCAGCTTCAGGTTGGCCCCCCATTATTTCGGTCTTCCTTCCCCATTGGGGTCAGGTTGAGCGGTGGTGGGACGTACCATCAGATAAGTCTGTACATTAACCTGGTTACTGTAATAGCTGCAGAAAGACATATTAGAAAGGCGCTGGGACTTCAAAACTTATTTGTGCAATTAAGCCACAGAAAACTTTTAAACAAGCTCACCGGCTCTGGTCAGGCGACATACAACATGGCTTCCTGTAATCCTTACCTTGGAAATATAGAAATTGTTACAGAAAAGCCCCTCCTAGATGACACAAGCACACCCGGGGCAGGGAGTCTAAGCACAAGCTGGTCTTCACCAGAGCTCCTCATGTTGAAGATGGGCCTGGAGCCCTAACTGAGCTCTTTGCTGCAGGCTGGTACCAGGTTGCCGACCTCATGATTTCCCCACCAAGGGGTGATTTAGGACAGGAAGGCTACGATGTGGAGACTGTACACCGGGGAATAGTCGGGTCAGGGGGTTGAGGCAGGTGACAAACAAGAGGATAACGAGGTCCAGTCAAGTGTCAGGCTGTAGTGAGGTCCAGGCAGGAGCTGAGGCAGGTGACAAGAGATGGGTCAAGTCCAGGCAGGTGTCCAGGCAGGAGGCAATCAAGAAAGTAATCATGCCCAGGTAGGGGGTAAGGAGGGCAACAAACAAGAGAGTAGTCAGTAGGGTTGCACCAATACCGAGCATTTGCATGGGTACTTGTACTCGTGCAAATGCTCCAATGCTTAATCCGATACCTCTAGGCTCCAGCAGCACCTCACAAAGAGACGTCGCGGGAGGGAGTTGGAGGTGTCACGTGCTCATTCCTGGAAGTCAGTGGGTGGAGAAGACAGAGGGAGTCAATGAAGTGTTGGAAGCGTCAGAACACTGCGACGGCCATCTTGGTACACCCAGCACTCACCCACAGTAAGACTTGTTAGTTGTTACACACAGCCAAATCAGTGCTGCCTTTCAGTGCCCTTCAGTGCCACCTCTCAGCCAAATTACTGCTGCCTTTCAGTGCCCATCAGTGCTGTCTATCAGTGTCCATCGGTGCTGCATATCAGTGCCACCTATCAGTGCTGCATATTAGTGTCACCTCATCAGTGCCACTCCATCAGTGTAGCCTATCAGTGCTGCCTATCTGTGCCCATCAGTGCCACCTATCAGTGCTGCATATCAGTGTCCATCAGTGCTGCATATTAGTGCCTCCTCCTCAGTATCACTCCTAAGCAACATTTTGCTTGGTAGGCACTTTGTGCATTACTTCTTACCTCTGCACTTTGGCCAACAAAGCATCAGACTTTTGTCCGAAGGGCGTGTCCCGGGAACTTGTCTTGCACACTAACAGCACACAATTGTTGGCCAACAAACAGGAACGTAGTGACGTACTACGTGCAATTTCAGCTCTTGAGCGCCACCCTTTGGGCACCTTCTGCGAATGTCGTGTTTGGTGAGCATGGCTTCCTGAGCATGCGTGTTTGTACTTTGGACTTTTGTGTGACGGACTTGTGTACACACGATACAAAAATTTGAAAACAGACCGTTGTCCGCCAAAAATGTACTAGCCTGCCATCCAACATTTGTTGGCGGAAAGTTGAAAAACAATTGTCTGATGGAGCGTACTGAGGGTCGGATTTTAGGCCAACAGTCTGTCATCACACAATTCCTGGCCGAAAATCTGATCGTGTATACGAGGCTTTAGTAATTTTGTTTCTTGGTGGACATCACTATATTCACCGAATGGAGGAGAATGGACATCAACACCCAATTTAAATCTGAAACTAGAGCAGATGACCTTACTGTGTAGGCTAGAATAATTGGTCAGAATGGTTTCCAACTCCTGGATTGGTTCCAAATAATTCCTTTTTTTTTGTAATTGTTTATTGGTTAACATGCAGAACAAAGGAGTACGAGGAATGATTGTCTGGTTTATCGTTTGCATTAGTTATACCAAATAATAAAACTTTATTAAAATATGAAAACAAAAATTGTCCGTGGGACATGGGCCTAAAGCAAGGTTTGTTGGAGATACCTGTATACTCCAATCCATCACTGTGACTGGTCTTCTACATCTCCTCCGTATGAATGGTAACTGACCCGTCTAATTTTTTTTCTTGGCAGAAACTATCTGGAGTTGGTGGCCGACTCCATCTCAAACTGGGTTCAGGAGGAGGAGGGGAAGTATCAGGAGAGGCTGGAGAAGGAGATGGAGGCTTTGAAACGGGCTCAGGATACACGGGACGGAGGAGACACCTCCAGGGACGTCTCGCCCAGCAAGAAGAAGGCCAAAAAGTCCTCCTCACCCAAAAAATCGAAAAGTGAGTCAAAAATTTGAAAACGCATTCTCTACATCCCGCCAAGACATGTACATTTCTGCATGTTTTATCCCTTTAAAAAGTCTACAAATACAGAAAAATACCTATTGATTTGCCAGAAATCCACTTCCTGAAAAAGAAAAAAACTTCCTGTAGGGAGCTGACAACATAATGGCTCCTTGTAAATGAAATCTCCAGCAGCGTTGTCAGCCCTGCCTGCTGGATTAGAAAACTCCTCCCACCCCAACTCCACCCCCCCCCCCCCCCCCCCGCCCCGCTCTTTCCTTTGATGCATTGATTTATTTCCCAGCAAAATAACGCTGTTGAGTTGACTCCTAGGTGCTTGTGTGTAGGTAGGGAGCCTGGGAGACATAGTTCTGGGGATGTGCTACATCAAAAGGAACTGAGCTCCCAGCAGCTGCCCCACCAAAAATTGTAAACAGGGGGTAATTAAAGCCAGTTCTCACTATAGAACAAAGTAAAAGAAAAAAAATGCTGGGTACATTTCTGGACATACTGTACACTTATGCCAAATATCCCCCACCATTACATTGGTGTAATTAATCCATTGATTCATGATGTGTATCCCAATGTTTGACCCTCCAGTCACCCAGTGTTGATGATCCCTAAGTAGTTTTCAGTAATCCAGTGTTGTTGATCCCCCTGAAATCTTCAGTCATCCAATATTGGTGGTCCCCCCCCTCCCCAAAATCTACAACCATCCAGTGTTGGTGATCTCCCTAAAATCTTCAGTAATCCAGTGTTGGTGATCCCCTGCAATTTTTAGTCATCCAGAGTTGGTGATCCCCCTACAGCCTTCAGTCATCCAGTGTTGGTGATCCCCCTACAGCCTTCAGTCATCCAGTGTTGGTGATCCCCCTACAGCCTTCAGTCATCCAGTGTTGGTGATCCCCCTACAGCCTTCAGTCATCCAGTGTTGGTGATCCCCCTACAGCCTTCAGTCATCCAGTGTTGGTGATCCCCCTACAGCCTTCAGTCATCCAGTGTTGGTGATCCCCCTACAGCCTTCAGTCATCCAGTGTTGGTGATCCCCCTACAGCCTTCAGTCATCCAGTGTTGGTGATCCCCCTACAGCCTTCAGTCATCCAGTGTTGGTGATCCCCCTACAGCCTTCAGTCATCCAGTGTTGGTGATCCCCCTGCAATATTCAGTCATCCAGTGTTGGTGATCCCCCTGCAATTTTCAGTCATCCTGTATTGGTGATTCTCTTACAGCATTCAGTCATCCAGTGTTGGTGATCCCCCTACAGTCTTCAGTGATACAGTGTTGGTGATCCCCCTACAGCCTTCAGTCACCCATTGTTGGTGATCCCCCTACAGTCTTCAGTGATACAGTGTTGGTTATCCCCCTACAGCCTTCAGTCACCCATTGTTGGTGATCCCCCTACAGTCTTCAGTGATACAGTGTTGGTGATCCCCCTACAGCCTTCAGTCACCCATTGTTGGTGATCCCCCTACAGTCTTCAGTGATACAGTGTTGGTGATTCTCTTACAATATCCAGTCATCCAGTGTTGGTGATCCCCCTGCAATCTTTAGTCATCCAGAGTTGGTGACCCCCCTACAGCATTAGGTGATCCAGTGTTGGTGTTTCTGCTACAGCCTTCAGTGATCCAGTGTTGGTGATCCCCCTACAACCTTCAGCAGAGGTGGGGGACTTGAGTCACATGACTTGACTTAAGTCAGACTTGAGTCACCTGTTTGAGGACTTGTGACAAAATTAAATAAATGACTCGACTTGACTTTGACTTGTCACTAATGACTTGCGACTTGACTTTGACTTGGGCTATTTGACTTGCAATGACTTGGCACACCCCCCCCCCCCCCCCCCCGAAAATATTACCCACACACTCCGCCCACCGCCGCCTCTGAGCCAATCAGCATTTGCCAAATGCCATTGGAGCTGTTCAGGGTAGCGGTAAGAGTTATGTCCCTGCATCAAGCGCACCTGTTGAACGTGTGTTCAGCCATGGTGGGGTCCTCCTGCAGTCTTCAGTCATCCAGTGTTGGTGATCCTCCTGCAGTCTTCAGACATCAAGCGTTGGTGATCCTCCTGCAGGCTTCAGTCATCCAGTGTTGGTGATCCTCCTGCAGTCTTCAGACATCAAGCGTTGGTGATCCTCCTGCAGTCTTCAGTCATCCAGTGTTGGTGATCCTCCTGCAGTCTTCAGACATCAAGCGTTGGTGATCCTCCTGCAGTCTTCAGTCATCCAGTGTTGGTGATCCTCCTGCAGTATTCAGTCATCCAGTGTTGGTGATCCTCCTGCGGTCTTCAGACATCAAGCGTTGGTGATCCTCCTGCAGTCTTCAGTCATCCAGTGTTGGTGATCCTCCTGCAGTCTTCAGTCATCCAGTGTTGGTGATCCTCCTGCAGTCTTCAGACATCCGGTGTTGGTGATCCTCCTGCAGTCTTCAGTCATCCAGTGTTGGTGATCCTCCTGCAGTCTTCGGACATCCGGTGTTGGTGATCCTCCTGCAGTCTTCAGCCATCCAGTGTTGGTGATCCTCCTGCAGTCTTCAGTCATCCAGTGTTGGTGATCCCCCTGCAGTCTTCAGTCATCCAGTGTTGGTGATCCTTCTGCAGTCTTCAGACATCAAGCGTTGGTGATCCTCCTGCAGTCTTCAGTCATCCAGTGTTGGTGATCCTCCTGCAGGCTTCAGTCATCCAGTGTTGGTGATCCTCCTGCAGTCTTCAGACATCAAGCGTTGGTGATCCTCCTGCAGTCTTCAGTCATCCAGTGTTGGTGATCCTCCTGCAGTCTTCAGTCATCCAGTGTTGGTGATCCTCCTGCAGTCTTCAGTCATCCAGTGTTGGTGATCCTCCTGCAGTATTCAGTCATCCAGTGTTGGTCATCCTCCTGCAGTCTTCAGACATCCGGTGTTGGTGATCCTCCTGCAGTCTTCAGACATCCGGTGTTGGTGATCCTCCTGCAGTCTTCAGACATCCAGTGTTGGTGATCCCCCTACAGCCTTTAGTTATACAGTGTTGGGTGATCCTCCTGCAGTCTTCAGTCATCCAGTGTTGGTGATCCTCCTACAGCCTTCAGTCATCCAGTGTTGGTGATCCTCCTGCAGTCTTCAGTCATCCAGTGTTGGTGATCCCCCTGCAGTCTTCAGTCATCCAGTGTTGGGTGATCCTCCTGCAGTCTTCAGACATCAAGCATTGGTGATTCCCCCACAGTCTCATTTCCTGCTCTTAGCATACAGAAGGGAAACTGGTGCAGATTTTGTTGCTGTAGTTCGGTCTTTTCAAGGCTTGTTATGCGTGTCCTGCACAGCACTGCTGTAAAGAAAAAGCAATTTTTCGGGCAGCTGTTCACTTCTTTTTTTATCCTGGAGCAGTTCGGCCTTTGTCCTATGACCTCTCCCATTAACAAAGTGTTTCCCCAGTGAACACCGGCTCACTGGATGGTTTTTGTTTTGCACCATTCTGGACATTACAGAGCAGGACAATGTGAAGAGCTCTGCTGTTTCTGAGATGCCGCCACACCACATCTGCCAATCATTCCACAAAATGACTAATATTACACCTCTTCCCCATCTTAGTGGTTGGTCCAGTAACCACGGAACCTGTTCACCATGATTCCATGTTGTGTTATTTACATTACCAAGCAGGAGGCCACTAAACGTATATCAGACATCAATTATTCACAATGTGTACATTACTGTAACTTTTCATAGAAAGACCTGTTTGATGAAAGTCCTCTCTTTGCAGGTCCCAAGGGCAGCAGGTCCAGACCTGGAAGTCAGGATGAAGAAGCACCAACCACAGACCCAGCTAACTCCTTCATCCGGGAGGACTCCCTTAAAGTGTGTAGAAGCTTTGTTTTATCTATCTTTATCCCCAACTTTTATCTTCACTCAGAGCTATCACGCTAGTTGAATTCATACGAATAAAGTATAAAAGCTGCGTTTCCCATCCTTTTTTCAGTCATGGCACCCTTTAACAGTACAAAAAAATCTCAAAGCACCCTTGCCGTATATGTTATTGGCCATCAATGGGAATCCTGAGCCTGGAACGATGCATACAACTGCCTTGAGGAAATTAACTTGACATCAGAGGTCCCCATTATGTTAAAGTCCCTTCCTCTAAACAGACCTCTAATGTTCCACCTTTGAAACAGAGAAAGGTGATTGAGGACACAGCCCTCAATCTCTATCTCTGCAGCCTCAGCAGCACAGAATGAATTGACAGGAATAGCTCTGTACAGAAACTTCCCGTTCATTCGCAGACTGAAGCATAGTAAACACAGTTTACTATGCCTTCGTTTATAATTGAACAGAGTCACTGATCAGTATGGATCACTGACTCTACTCATTAAGACAAAGGAAGGAGCTGGTAAATGACACACTTACCGACCCCTTCCTTGCTCTCCATCTTGAAAGCATGAAGTGGTGGCCAGGAGAGAGCACAGGAGCCTGTTCTCAGCAGGAGGTGGATAGGAGGAACGGCATGTAGAGGAACCAATCCCTTCCATTTTCCTCCTGCAGCCACTGAAAGGGGATCAGTTCATCTATATGCTGCCCCTCCTATCCAGGTCTACAAGGGGGGGAGGTGCATGGGGCCGTGGGGGCAATTGCCTGTACATACATCCCTGGTCGATGGGTATAACTGACTTTAAGCAATTTCCCTTTGCTAATTGTTTTCCTCAGGTGACTGCACGTTGTTGTTAATGGAATCACATTGATTAATAAACTCTTACACACGTAGGGTCCCTGCCTTAAGCTGCAGTGTGCCTAGTTTAAATTTTACGTTTGCAGCTAGGCTGTAGCCAGCCTGAGCCTTTTTTAGTGTTGTTATTATTATACAGGATTTATATGGCGCCAACAGTTTATGTAGCACTTTACAACATGAGGGCGGACAGTACAGTTACAATACAATTCAATAAAGGAGGAATCAGAGGGCCCTTCTCAATAGCGCTTACAATCTAGAAGTCTTGGTTTATTGGGTTCTTTATTCGGTATAGTAAAAAGATACAATGTATTGGGTTATGAATATATATTATTTCCCAGCCAATAACGGAGGGGTTTATGCCAATTATTTAGGCTGGGGATGGAGATACAATTTTAGAGAGATCTAGAAGGGTCTTCACCTCCAAGGCTTTTCATGGTGAGGATGTGAGTGCAGAAGTCCATTCCTTGAGCCCCAGGCCCTTTGCCTGCAGGAGGAAACCAGAACCAAGATGGGTTGTGTTGTCCAAGCTGCCTGTCTGGGCTTAGAGTATCCAAACTGGCCTGTGGCAAAACCAGAAGGAGCTGGAAGGTAGCTGCCCTGTTGGGCCTACAGAGCCTACACTACCCTGTGGCAGAGTCCCAAAAAGCCCTACAACTGAGCTGTTGAAGAGGTCAAAAGAATGTAGGCTGGCCTGTGGCAGAAGGCTAAGATACTGGAAGACAGTAGCCTATCCTGGTCCAAAGAGTTATTGGAGAAGTCTGCTGTGCAGGGGGATTTTTTTTTTTTTTTTTTTGGAACCTTAACCATGTCTCCCTATGACAGTTGAGCCAATAAAATTTCACAAAAGAAGATTACAGAATCTGAAGTTTGTTTATCTGTTGCTGTTGGTGGGCCATGCGTTATTGGGTTATAGGGTTGTTCACTATTAGGAAGGCAGGATAACCCATTCAAATTCTGCAGCTCCTTTGGGGGTAATGCTACACATTCTGTATCTTCTGTTCCCCAGGCTTGGAAGATTGAACAAGATCGCCTTATAGAAGAGGAACGTCTGAAACAGGAGAAGAAAAACGCAAAAGGCCGTAAACCAAGCCCTAAGAAGAAGGCAGTGGACAGAGAACGCTCCGACTCCCGGGGTAGTAAAGGGTCTCCCACCAGCCACAGGAAAGGTGTCAAAGAAAAGAGCGAGAATGAGGAAGTGAAGGTGCCAGAGCCTGGGCTTGACCCCACCGAAGCTCCGCCAGCTCCTCCTGAAAAAGAGTTCAAGGTATGCGTTATGATATATATATATATATATATATATATATATATATATATATATATATATATATATATATACACAGTGATGGAAAAAAGTATTTGATCCCCTGCTTTTTTTGTACGTTTGTCCACTGACAAAGAAATTATCAGTCTATAATTTTAATGGTCAGTTTATTTTAACGGTGAGGGACAGAATAACAGAAACAAAATCCAGGAAAAAACGCATTTCAAAAAAGTTATAAATTGATTTGCATTTTAATGAGTGAAAAAAGTATTTGACCCCTTCACAAAACATGACTTCCTATTTAGTGACAAAACCCTTGTTGGCAATCACAGAGATCAGACGTTTCTGGTACCAGGTTGGCACACATCTCAGGAGGGGTTTTGTCCCACTCCTCTTTGCAGATCCTCTCCAAGTCATTAAGGTTTTGAGGCTGACATTTGGTAACTCGAACCTTCAGCTCCCTTCACATATTTTCTATGGGATTAATGTATGGAGACTGGCTAGGCCACTCCAAGACCATAATGTGCTTCTTCTTGAGCCACTTGTTTGTTGCCTTGGACGTGTATTTCGGGTCATTGTCATGCTGGAATACCCCTCCATGACCCATTTTCAATGCCATGGCTGAGGGAAGGAGGCATGTATCACGGGATCCTACGCGTTTCGTCAGCAGCGTCTGACATCATCAGGGATCAAGATGTTCACATCTCCCAGAACCAAAAGTGATGTCTTCCAGGCTCCCAGGACCATAGAGATGGCCGGGGACCGTTTTGTCCCCGACCAGCTCTATAATAACCCGGCATCATAATTGGATTGGATCCCAGGCTCCCCGATCGCATGGGGGTGCAGGAGAGCTAATTAGCCACTGGATTGCTTTTGCTGCCCGTAAAAGCAATCCAGTGGCTAATTAGCTGCTAGAATAGCTTTTACATAAAACGGAACCGCTGGCTGAAAAAAAATACCAGGATGATGCCTGTAGCTGCTGGCATCATTCACGTAAAACAACTGAAAGTCATAGACGTCCATGAACGTCCACCCGGGGGGGGGGGGGGGGAGTGGTTAGGTAATCACAAAGTTATCTCAGAATTAAAAGGGTCCATAGCACAAATGTAACAATTGATCTGCTTCATTAGGGCTGTACAGGTATGAAAGCTGAACTGACTATAACAATACTTATAATATGTATTTCTCATTTTAGTTTACCGGCTATGACATGGGGGACAATCTGATCCAAGTGTCCGGAGGCTGCCGATGCCTATACCCGACAGACGGGGGGCAGATCCAGGTGGAACACACTCATTTTGAGAAAGGTGAGATGACACCAACATTCCCCATCATATACAGTATGTCCTTTTTGTTATCTTATATGGAGCTGAATGAAAAGCCACGTTACATTATACTTATCATATATACATTAATTACAGTGATGATATACCACACCTCAGATATACAGACTTACAGTGATTGGGGGGGGCTTGGCTATGACTTGGAGAAAACTTATTAGCAGTCTGATCACACTTTTACTTCCAGAGCATCCAAGTGGCCATATCAGTTGTTTAAATCTGCATGAATAAACCCAAAGACTAAAATCTGAGGAAAAATCCCAGACCCCCATCACCCAAAGTTCTGTTCAAAGAGCAGAATATCAAGCATGCTCCCTTGCAACGGACATCCACTTACTATCACTGGCCCAGGTAGGCACGTTGCATGCCGTCTCCTGGACACCAGAAACCTCTGTAGCCTTGCTCTTCCTAAACACAGCATTTTTTCTAGCACACACAACATAAAACAGGTATGCTTCAATTGAACTTTAGCGCAAATCCCGGATGAACCCCCAATTGTTTTGCTTTTTCTCTCTTTGCTGTAAAAGCAAGGAAGCATTATTTTCAGGATCATTTTTCAGAAAAGCTCCACCTTTTATCATTAAAAGCAGTCCTTGAGCTCCATTCGGTGATTTTTGCCTAGACTGAGATGATGTCATCAGTCTGCTACAGGCAGGAGGAAGCTTTTCCTCAGTCTCCCCTCCGCCAGAGTTCAGATTGCAACATTGTAACTTTGTAACAAGTCACAAGAGAGGCTGCACCAGGGACTGATCAGGGGAGATGGTTGAAGCACAAATCCATAGAATGGATGAAGCATAAGCAGGAAGATCCTTGCAGTGCAGGCCCTCAGGTACAGCTTCCTCTCCAGCAAGGAGAACAGTGAGCAGAACAGTAGTGACATGATCTGATGACTAGTGGGGTGATGGAGATAAAGCAAGCACAGATGCACAGAATGGATGAAGCAGAAGCAGGGGGATGCTTGCACTGCAGGTTTTCAGGTACAACTTCCTCTCCAGCAAGGAGAACAGTGAGCAGCACAGTAGTGACATGATCTGATGACTAGTGGGGTAATGGAGATAAAGCAAGCACAGATCCACAGAATGGATGAAGCAGAAGCAAGGGGATCCTTGCACTGCAGGTTCTCAGGTACAACTTCCTCTGCAGCAAGGAGAACAGTGAGCAACACAGTAGTGACATGACCAAATGTCACTCTATATCTCCTGAGACCCGCAGTAATAGGCAGCAGTGCTTTGGATGGTCTGACACTGCTGATATACAGCTATGAGGAACAGGAGTGACTAGGCACAGGAAGTGCACTGCTGTTTTTTGGAAGAATTCAAGCCGAAAGAGGTAAACTTTTCATGGTATGATTTATGCACATTAACACTTCTATATACTATATTATACTTTTGAGTTAAGGTGCGCTTTAGCATCCCTAACTCCTATAACATGCCCACCCCAATAATCAATGAACATAATCCCCCCCGCCTGCTTCCCCAAAACTATCAATACCTCTCTCTCTCCGCTCCTAATGTTATTACTCCTGTATCGAGCGCAGTATGCCCCCTCCCCAGGACTGATTTAGTGGCACACTTTTTTTTGGTGGTGGCGATGGAGAGGCGTTTGTATATGGCTATGTAAGCTATTTGAGCCTTGAACCTTGTTGCAGCTCTTCCTCAGTTACCCCTGTTCCTACCCCACTGTCTCTTCCTACGGCACATAGGCCTACAAGAGCGTGTATTGTTGGAAGGTGCACTTGGCTGTATTCTAACCTATGCTGTTGTCTTCCTATAAGGCTCCACCTTTGTAAAAGTGAAATTACTGAAAGATGGACACAAGTTCCTGGTTCACATTATAAACCCGAAGAAAATGAGCCCTGATAAACAAGATGACGATACCCAGGCGGACCAGAGTGGTGAGTCTAGTACAGAGGTAACGTCCTCTTCTATGTGTTATATGCCAGGTAACCGCTGGGATACGCGTCTCAGTCTGTACCTGACATTCACTCTGGGACTCTCTCTCCGCAGGAAAGCCCGCCTCCAAGGTGAGAAGCGTCAGTGAATTTGGATCATTCTCCGCCACCCTGCAGAGCGGGATACAGCTGTCTCTGAGCCACTATGGTGCCTCCGGCAGAGGAGCAGGTGCGCTACATATTGCATGATTTCATATTATGAATATGGGTGTATCGGAGTAGAAGGGTGACCACTATGTAACTCATTGATCCCTCTATCATTGCATTCCGCCCTAAAAGTTTTCTTTTTTACTCTCTTCATAGAGGAGAAGGATGCAGAACTGGAGGCCATGTTGATCTTTCCATCTGTTCACACTCCCAGCATCATCCCCACTCCACCTGCCCATCCTCCTCCGCCCATCCCCTCTGGCAAGGGGCGAAAATCCCCCCGCAATAAATCACCAAGAGCCGCCCGAGTGAAGACACCACAGGCCCCAGCCGCGGAGGAGGCACCCCAAACACCGGCGGTCCCTGTAAGTGAGGGGTTCACATAGGAATGGATCTGTAATCTCTGCTTGTGGATATAGAAGGACAATATAATTTATATTATGTAATAGAACAGCAGCCTATTAAATAGCAGGATGACATTCACCATGCCGGGAAACCTTCTGTGATGCCTTCAGATTGCCACCCCACTCTATTGGCTTGGAATGATCATATGATGCTTTCTCTATATTGGTTCTGCATAATCACATGATGTTCTGTATATGTCCAGATAATTCCATAAAAAATTGTATTACTGCTCTCCATTATTGGTATTCCTTTTTAACCAATTACATCTGTACAGGTGGAGCCTGTTAAGCTTCCAGTGACTCCACCCCCTAAACCTGCATCTGCTGGCCCCGCCTTCCAGAGCCTGAATGTCTCCTACCCCAATGGTCTTCTCCTGACTTTCCAGAGAGATGATGCAGAAGGTCAGCTATGTGATAGATTCATTGTATTCCATTGTGTGTTCTATATACACCCCTCATTACCATAAATTCCCTGTTTGTCCTATATATACCCCTCATTGCCATAAATTTCCTGTTTGTCTTATATACACCCCTCATTACCATAAATTACCTGTTTGTCCTATATACACCCCTCATTACCATAAATTTCCTGTTGGTCCTATATACACCCCTCATTACCATAATTTCCCTGTTTGTCCTATATACACCCCTCATTACCATAATTTCCCTGTTTGTCCTATATACACCCCCATTACCATAATTTCCCTGTTTGTCCTATATACACCCCTCATTACCATACATTTCCTGTTTGTCCTATATACACCCCTCATTACCATAATTTCCCTGTTTGTTCTATTTACACCCCTCATTACCATAATTTCCCTGTTTGTCCTATATACACCCCTCATTACCATAAATTTCCTGTTGGTCCTATATACACCCCTCATTACCATAATTTCCCTGTTTGTCCTATATACACCCCTCATTACCATAATTTCCCTGTTTGTCCTATATACACCCCCATTACCATAATTTCCCTGTTTGTCCTATATACACCCCTCATTACCATACATTTCCTGTTTGTCCTATACACACCCCTCATTACCATAATTTCCCTGTTTGTTCTATTTACACCCCTCATTACCATAATTTCCCTGTTTGTCCTATATACACCCCTCATTACCATAAATTTCCTGTTTGTCCTATATACACCCCATTACCATAATTTCCCTGTTTGTCCTATATACACCCCTCATTACCATAAATTTCCTGTTTGTCCTATATACACCCCTCATTACCATAAATTTCCTGTTTGCCCTATATACACCCCTCATTACCATAAATTTCCTATTTGTCCTATATACACCCCTCATAACCATAAATTCCCTGTTTGTCCTGTGTACACACCTCATTACCATAAACCCCCTGTGTGTTCTATATACACCCCCATTACCATAAATTCCCTTTTTGTCCTGTATACACCCCTCATTACCATACATCCTCTGTTCTATATACAAGCCTTATTACCAAATGAGATGACCTAAAACTAGATTAGCGTGTTGTAGCTTCACCTTTTAAAAATAAAACTTTCTCATAGGAGTTACAGCCAAAGATGTTGCTACAGTTCAACGACTACTCGTTAGGCTAACTTACCCTGTAAGAGTGAGGAACGCCCAGCTGGGCAGAGGGAACAAGACCCCCGAAATCCCTGAGATGAGCCGTGTCATTACACCAGAGGGTGCTGTAGTGAAATGTATGCTGGACGGCTCCACAGAGGTAATTCAGAATAATAGTGTAGCTAAACCCAAGAAGAAAACTGTAATATATTGTGGCTTATCAGTGGGGATTACACTTTGAGGTCATCATAGTCAAATTTCTCCAGGCTGCAGATGACGCTCTCTATGCACAGAGAAAGCAGTTCAGTGTTAGAAATAATTTGTGGATGGTGATGTAGCTCAGAGCAGAGGTGGAGGGATTGGCAGATAAGGGTGGTGAACACTGAGTGGTCGGTGATATAGATTGGGGTAGAGGTCAAGAGAGGTCAATTGATAAATTGGCAGACAGAGGTGGTGGACACGGTGTAGTTGGTAATGTAACTTAGAGCAAAGATGAAGTGAATCCAGTGGAGTGATTGGCAAAGAGGGGTGGTGGACATTTAGCAGTTGGTCATATAGCTTGGGGCAGAGGTAAAAGGAATCCAGTGGAGGGATTGGCAGAGAGGGGTGGTGGACACTGAGTGATTGGTGATGTAGCTTGGAGCAGAGGTGAAGGGAAGTCTGGAGGGATTGGCACATAGGAGTAAAGGACACTGAGCAGTTGTTAATGTAGCTTGGGGCAGAGGTGAAGGGAATCCAGTGAAGGAATTGGCAGAGAGGTGTGGTGGAAACTGGTCGGTGATGTAACTTGGGGCAGAAGTGAAGGGAAGTCAGTGGAGGGATTGGCAGAGAGGGTAAAGAACACTGAGCAGATGTTGATGTAGCTTGGAGCAGAGGTGAAAGGAATCCAGTGGAGGGATTGGCAGAGAGGGGTGATGGACACTGAGAAGTCGGTGATGTAGCTTGGAGCAAAGATGAAGGGAATCCAGTGGAGGGATTGGCAGATAGGAATGGTGGACACTGAGCAGTCGGTGATGTAGCTTGGAGCAGAGATGAACGGAATCCAGTGGAGGGATTGGCAGAGAGGGGCGGTGGACACTAAGTGGTTGGTGATGTAGCTTGGAGAAAAGATGAAGGGAATCCAGTGGAGTCATTGGCAGAGAGGGGTGGTGGACACTGATCGGTAATGTAGCTCGGGGCAGAGGTGAAGGGAAATCAGTAAGGAACAATCTTCCCACGGATTGGAAGAGAAGGGTGATGGACACTGAGCAGTTGATGTAGCTTGAAGCAGAGGTGAATTGAAACCAGTAGAAGGATTTGCAGAGAGGGTTGGAGGACACAGAGTGGTTGGTGATGTAGCTTGGAGCAGAGGTGGAAGGAAGCCGATAGAGGGATTGGCAGAGAAGGGTGGTGGTCACTGAGTAGTTGGTGATGTAGCTTGGAGCAAAGGTAAAGGGAAGTCAATAGAGGGATTAGCAGAGAGGGGTGGTGGACACTGAGTGGTTGGTGATGTAGCTTGGGGCAGAGGTGAAAGGAATCCAGTGGAGAGATTGGCAGAGAGGTGTGGAGGACACTGAGTGGTTGGTGATGTAGTTTGGAGTAGAGGTGAAGGGAAGCCAGTGGAGTGATTGGCAGAGGGGGTGGTGGACACTGAATGGTTGGTAAGGTGGATGAGTCTGGCAGAAGCAATCATGATAGAGCAAAGTGGGGATAGATCAGCCAACAGGAATGAAGTTTCAATAGTCGAGGAGGGAGATGACAATGCAGTGAACTAGTAGGATAGTAGTGTCATTATTTAAGAAGGGGTGAATTTTGATAATCTTAAGGAGATAAAGTAGACTGATATGTAATTTGTTGTTCCCGGAAATATTAAATATAGACGTATCCATCGGACATGTTCTTATCTAGATTCCGTCCAGCCTTTTTATATAATTTCTGTACCAGGTTCTGTTTCCTGATGGATCTGTGAGCAGAAGTCCAGATTCGGGTCCCATCACTGCTCTGTGTCGTCCTGCACCCCTCCCTGCAGAAGAGCACAACGCCCCTGAAGTCGATTCCCAGTCAGCACCACCTTCTGCTGGATCTACACGTGAATCCAGGGACCAGAAATCAGAGTCTGTCCCCGACAACAAAAAAGGTACACTGAATACTACAGTATTAATGATACTGTATTCATACAGACAGAGGTGCGGAAGGCAGCATATTTCCTCCTTATTGGCTGCTAACTGTGGGTCAGCCTCTGCTGACTAAGTGATCCACAGCAGATTGGAGATCAATGGCATTGCAAAAGTGAAAGGGGCCCATCTCTGTCTGAACAATGTTTACAAACAATGTATCTGACAGCCTGTTTGACAGCAGAAGCTTCCACATTTGCTGTATTTACACAGCAACTCCCAGCTGTCATTTTGACAGTCATGAATAGCCGTAAGTGTGAGTGGGGTAGAAGTACACAGCTTGCACACCTAATGTCAACAACTGGTTACATTCTAGCTGTTACATTTGAAGTAAGTGAAAATTTCCTTTAAAATCACATTATCAATTTCCCAGAAAATATTCTGAAAACTGGAACAATACACGCTGTACATATCTACTATTCAGTGGTCATTAGGTTTGGCATTGCCGCTCCATCCAAAAGTGACATTTAGATGGCTTCCAGAGCCTTAAATGACCTGATAGTTTCTTATATCCCTTGAGGACTGGATTGGTGATCTTCCCATGACTGGAAAACTATAAACCCCAAGATGGGGATAACAGAGACAGAACTATGGTGGAGATGTCTTACTGTTGGAATCCTTACGAAATATAAGAAACCAGTTGGTTTCTCAGCTCACCAGACTTCATCAATAACCAACATTTAATTCCAGGTGGATTCATCCTTAAAGGTTTTCTCACTCTTGTTGTTCACAGGGAAAGGTGGGCAAAAGTTGATGCCGCCAACAACTAAGCCAGAGTCAGTAGATGTTCCTCCCCCTGAGCCGCTGCCAGCCACTCCCCCAGTTGCAGCAGTACAGCCCGGAACCTGGATCACCACAATCCCATCCGGAGATCAAGTAGGAACTCGGGGCTCCGAAAGGCTGGACCTGAGATCTCTGCAGACTTTTAAAGCTACAGACCCTGTTAACGGGACAGTAAGTCACCTTCCTGACCCAGTAGAGTTTATGCTATGATTTTTTTTTCACAGCACAGGAGGAGTCCAAAAATGGCGTAGCACCATTCTAGGATAGAATGCTAGGCAAATTTAGCTGTTGGCATGTTCTGTAATCAGAGCTGAGATTGATTGCCCAGGTCTGTTCATAGCTCCACAGCCTGGGGATTTGATTGTTCCCCCTTCCTCTGTGAAGAACCTTCCAGAGCTTAGGGTGGGAAATTCGAATGCCTAGGCTGAATATTTGCCATGCTCTGACCAATCCCTGTGGAGGTGTGTCCAGTAAGTTGTCAGAGAGGTGGTAAATTGGTCGAGCCCTGGTCAGACTGTCTTTCCCTGAGAGGGAACTGATCTGCGAGCTGTTTGCCCCTGGAGCATTCCTGGACTGGCTGCTGAACTACTCTCCTATGGATGAAGCCTATTGACTTGTCCTAGTCTGGGATCTGTGAGTAGAACCTGATCCCTGTTCCAGTTTATCTTTACTTGTGCTCAAACCTACTTCATGGTCCCCAGTCATGTTCCAGTCTACCTTTACTTTTACTCAATCCTTCTTCATGGTCCCCAGCTGTGAACCTAAAGACTGTTCCGGTCAACCTTTATTTTACCCAATCCTACTTCATGGTCCCCAGCTGTGAACCTATAGACTGTTTCAGTATATATTTACTTTTACTCAAACCTACTTCTTGGTCCCCAGCCGTGAACCTATAGACTGTTCCAGTCAACCTTTACTTTTACTAAATCCTACTTCATGGTCCCCAGCTGTGAACCTATAGACTTTTCCAGTCAACTTTTACCCAATCCTACTTCATGGTCCCCCAGCTGTGAACCTATAGACTGTTTCAGTATATCTTTACTTTTACTTAAATCTACTTAATGGTCCCCAGCTGTAAACCTATAGTCTGTTCCGGTCAACCTTTATTTTACCCAATCCTACTTCATGGTCCCCAGCTGTGAACCTATAGACTGTTTCAGTATATAATTACTTTTACTCAAACCTACTTCTTGGTCCCCAGCTGTGAACCTATAGACTGTTTCAGTATATAATTACTTTTACTCAAACCTACTTCTTGGTCCCCAGCTTTGAACCTATAGACTGTTCCAGTCAGCCTTTACTTTTACTCAATCCTACTTCATGGTCCCCAGCTGTGAACATATAGACTTTTCCAGTCAACTTTTACTTTTACCCAATCCTACTTCATGGTCCCCCAGCTGTGAACCTATAGACTGTTTCAGTATATCTTTACTTTTACTTAAATCTACTTAATGGTCCCCAGCTGTAAACCTATAGACTGTTCCAGTCAACCTTTACTTTTACCCAATCCTACTTCATGGTCTCCAGCTGTGAACCTATAGACTGTTCCAGTCTGCCTTTACTTTTACTCAATCCTACTTCATGGTCCCCAGCTGTGAACCTATAGACTGTTTCAGTATATCTTTACTTTTACTTAAATCTACTTAATGGTCCCCAGCTGTAAACCTATAGACTGTTCCAGTCAACCTTTACTTTTACCCAATCCTACTTCATGGTCCCCAGCTGTGAACCTATAGACTGTTTCAGTATACATTTACTTTTACTCAAACCTACTTCTTGGTCCCCAGCTGTGAACCTATAGACTGTTCCAGTCAACTTTTACTTTTACCCAATCCTACTTCATGGTCCCCCAGCTGTGAACCTATAGACTGTTTCAGTATATCCTTACTTTTACTTATATCTAGTTAATGGCCCCCAGCTGTGAACCTATAGACTGTTCCGGTCAACCTTTATTTTACCCAATCCTACTTCATGGTCCCCAGCTGTGAACCTATAGACTGTTTCAGTATATCTTTACTTTTACTTAAATCTACTTAATGGTTCCCAGCTGTAAACCTATAGACTGTTCCAGTCTACCTTTACTTTTACTCAAACCTACTTCATGGTCCCCAGCTACAAACCTATAGACTGCTTCAGTATATTGACTGTTCCAGCCCTCCTTTACTTTTACTCAAACCTACTTCATGGTCCCCAGCCATGAACCTATAGACTGTTCCAGTCTACCTTTTTCTTTTACTCAATCCAACTTCATGGTCCCCAACTGTGAACCTATAGACTGTTCCAGTATATCCTTACTTTTACTCAATCCCACCTCATGGTCCAAAGCTGTGAACCTATAGACTGTTCCTGTACCTATGCTGCTGTCACTGAGCGAGAATTGTCCTCTGCTAACAATACCTAACGTTTTGGAGTATCCCGAACCCCAAACGCCCCTCCTGTTATCAATTCTACAAGCAAATCAAACTTAAAAAGACATTCCCTAGCCTGAGTGAATGGACTGTTGCTGTGTCTGGCTGCCTCTGCACTGCTGGGGCAAGAACCTGTAAATTCACAGTGGCCCCCTTGGGGGTAGCACTCCAATGATAACAAGTTTGTTGGGTTCACCTCCCTTCTGTGCCTGAAATATGAGACTTTAAGAGGCTTAGTTAACCAGCCAGGAGTTGAAGGAAGTTTAAAGAACTCGCTCACTCTTGCTCTCTAGCTCCTCCCCCAATTTCTCCAGCCAGTGCAGCCATTACCTTTTAAATCCTGAAGTTAATTATAAGCTGGTGTGCAGAGGATGATGAAAAATTAATATACAGAAGGTTTGCACCCTAATTTTAAATCAATATGTATGTAAACTTCATGTGTGAAGGAGCAGGTTACTACATGTGCCGCCCGTGTTGCAGGTGGTGACGACTCGAGAGGACGGGGTGGTGACAGCAGTGAGCACAGATGGGACCACGGTTGTTGAACACGCAGACGGGACAAGAATCACCACCTTCTACCAGAACGTGGACATCCCTCTCCCTGGAGACCACGAAGAAACCGGTAACTATTCTTAGGGACACCAGATTGGCTCCCCAGTATAGGCCCAGAAACCAGAGGATGAATTTACAAAGCTTTAGCACCAGGATAAGGAGCTTCATTCTCAGCAACGTGACTATAGCTTTTCAGGCGTGTGGCCAAAAATAACAAATTTTTTAAAAATATTGTTCTCCTTATTGTTGTGAAGTGAGCCTGTAATGTGCTGGTGTTGTCAACCCAGGCATTGCTCAAGAAGATGCCTGAAGATCTTCTTGTAATACTTTTTTTGTTGTTTTCTCATGGCTGGATAAAATGTAATTGCCTGGTCAGCTCTATCATCACCTCCCATGGTGTTGTAGTCTATCACCACTTGTGGTTTCATGTTGTCTTTCCCACCTTTTGTGTGTACCATGACAGCGGAGGTGTTATGGATTGTACTCATTAGGCACACATTTTTTTTTTGGCACGCCATCGCAGTGCCATCATTTTGCCTTTCTAGTAGGCAACCATTTCTCCCGTCTTGAGCTTCTTATTGCCAAAGGTCGGTGGCTTGTCACGCCGGTTAGCCCTAACAGTTCCATAGGCATCAGTTTTGTTCTGTAAAAGGAACTCATAGAGTTCAGGAGATGTGTAAAAATTGTCTGTAGTTACACAATAGCCCTGATTTAAAATGAAAGAACTGAAGATGTCGCCATTCCATAATGACTGTATTTTTGGTTGAATTTGGTTCCTTTCCCAGGATATAGGACAGAATTCCAAATATAACAAGTGCTCCATTCACATAGCATGAATGATTTTACGCCAAATCGTGCCCTCTTTGACGCCATATATTGTATCCAGCTGAGCCTTCCCTTGAAGGCCATTAGACTTTTGTCTATGCTGATGTCTCTATCTGGCACATATCTCTGTTGGAAATTTTTCATAATCCTCTGATATACCTCCCAAATCTTCTTGAGTTTGGGGGCTGGATGAGTAGTTTCGTCAAATCAAAGTGCAAATACTTCATTATCAGGGAAAATTTGTACTCCCACATGACCGTGCCAAAGAATGGAGTGGCTAGTAATTTATTGGTTGTCCAATACCACTTCTTCAGGGGTTTCCCCACCACTCCCTGAAGAATTATTAGGCCCAGAAATTTCCAAAGGTCCTCTTTGGTCACTGGTTCCCACCTTCTGCTCCTTGAAAACCTCCGATGTGTAGCAGCTTGTTGCTCCTGGTACCGGTTTGTCTCCGTAACTATTTTTTCAATAACCTCATCGGTCAAAAATAGTTGGAGGTATGCCAAGGGGTTGTCATCTTCAACATCCACTTTGATACCAGGTGCTCCAGTAAATGGGAATCTTAGGGGCGCTACGTGCTTCGTACCACAGTCAATAGAGCACCAAGTCGGCACATCACTGAGGTCAGTCGCAAGATAGTCGCAGAAATCACTTTCTGTGTCTGATGACGAACTTCCCCACGAATTGCTATCACTCAATTCTGCAAGTGATTCTGTATCGCTATCGCTGTTTCCAGAGCGTCATAAACCGCTTTTGAGGTAAAACAACATCACACGTCACTTCCGTCCAATGGTCTTAAAGGGGAAAAAAAATGTAATTAAAAAAAAAAAAAACCCTTTTTTTTGTTATTGCTTTTAATGCCGCGTACACACAACCGGACTTTCCATCAGAATAGACTCCGACAGTCTTTCCAACGGAGTTCCTCTGAAACGGACCTGCCTACACACGATCACACCAAAGCCCGATCGTTTAGAACGCAATGATGTACGACGGGACTAGAATAGGGAAGTTCAATAGCCAGTAGCCAATAGCTGCCCTTGCGTCGTTTTTCGGTCCGTCGGAATAGCAAACAGACAAGTGGTTTTCCCGATAGGGACTGACTCCGTCGGAAAGATTTGAAACATGTTCTATATCTAGGTCCGTCAGAATTTTAGAAAGAAAAAGTCCGATGAACCCCACACACGATCGGAATGTCAGACGGAATGATTCTGTCGGACCTTTTCTGCCGGAAAGTCCAGTCGTGTGTACGCGGCATAAATATGAGATTTGAGGGTTTTTTTGACCCCCCGGATCTCACATTAAAGAGGTCCTGTCATGCTTTTTTTCTATTACAAGGGATGTTTACATTCCTTGTAATAGGAATAAAAGTGACCCAAAATGATTTATTTTTAAAAGACAGTGTAAAAATAAAAAAATAAAAAGTTAAAAAAGAGAAAAAAAAAAGTAAAGCGTTCCGTCCCGCCGTGCTCGCGCGCAGAAGAGAACACATACGTAAGTCGCGCCCACATATGAAAACGGTGTTCAAATCACACATGTGAGATATCACCGCGATCGGTAGAGCGAGAGCAATAATTCTAGCACTAGACCCCCCCCTCTGCAACTCAAAACAGGTAACCTGTAGAAATTTTTAAACGTCGCTGTCACGGAACGTCCCACACTCCGCTTGAGTGCTTCCGTCATATACCGCTTCCTAAGTTCTAGAACACGAGTCCAATGGATCTGGCTATAGGAACCCCCAAGAACTAGACAACACCAGTCTTGGAGTACATCAGAACTAACTTTTTATTTGAGATCTCACAGACCTTTATACAGCAGGGATGACTCAAAGCTAACCTAATTAACATGAGCTAATTTACTACAAAATGTACCCAGACCAGATGACAGTCTTGTGGGCACCGAGCTTCACACATTAATATAAACACAATAGCTGGAGCTAATTACAATTAACAATACAAACAACAATCTCCCCCCTCCTCAGCCTAGACCATTCGTCTCCTAGCCAGTGCTGGTGGCTAATGTGATCAGCTCTCTCAATTAACATAAACACATGTTGATAACACCAGCATCTCCTCACAGGATGTGTCCCAACAGAATGAATCAGTCTTATCAGCAGGGGGCTGCTGGAGGAATCCCCCCTCCCTCTTCAGGGACACAAATCTACAGTAAGGAGTCCCCATACAATATATACATATATACACGACTGAGTCCGATTAATACAGTTCAGACTGGATTTCTCATTCACCTCACAAAGAGTATTGTTCCATTGAAAATCCAGGGCCCATAATCAAAAGGCAACAGGCTTGCATACAGTCCTCTCCAACAGCCTCTGTTCTGGCTATGTCTGTCACAGTCGTCTATGGAGATTTTTAAGGATCAAAGTTTGTCGCCATTCCACGAGCGGACGCAATTTTGAAGCGTGACATGTTGGGTATCAATTTACTCAGCGTAACATCATCTTTTACAATATAGAAATAAATTGGGCTAACTTTACTGATGTCTTATTTTTTTCCCCCAAAAGTTGCACAAATACGGTGTGACATAAAGTATTGCAACGACCTCCATTTTATTCTCTAGGGTGTCTGAAAAAATATATATATAATGTTTGTGGGTTCCAAGTAATTTTCTAGCAAAAAAATCCTGATCTTAATTTGTAAACAACAAGTTTGAAAAATAGGCCTGGTCCTTAAAGTAGTTAAGGATTATGCCTTTAGTTGCTATTTATATGCCAGGCAGTATGGGCAGCATCCCTGCTGAATGACCGCTGTGATTAATTATCAGTGTACATACTCTGTTGTTTATGTAGACTAATAGACTGCACTGAGAGGGGAACAGTAAAGCATAATTACTGAGTGATTATCTAAAATAAGACTACTGATCACCAATGGCATCGCTAGGGGGTGGCTTTTGGGGCTATAGCCCTGAATCTGGGGCCCATAGCCCCTAGTCTCTGCCGGGGTCCCCAAGGGAGGCTCTTTGGGGACCCTGATGCAAGGGGGAGGCTCTCTGGGGACTCTGATGTAAGGAGGAGGCTCCCTGGGGATCCTGATGTAAGGGGGGGCTCTCTGGGGATCCTGATGTAAGGGGGGTGGCTCTCTGGGGACCCTGATATAAGTGAGGGGCTCTCTGGGGATATATATACACCCACACGTATATTACTGTATATACATGTGTATGCCCGCCCAAGCGTATGACTTTCTTTACTACGCTGCTATGGGCTCTAGCCCCAGATCTAGACCCAGCAATGCCCCTGCTGATCACCTGTTAAAATAAACTGACAGCAGTAGTGTAAAGGTTCGGCAAACAATAAATCTATACATTTTACTTCTATCCAGAAAGAAATCATGTAGAGGCTGAGTCAGATAAGTATCTGCAGTCATTTAAAAACAGGATAGTTTGAAAAATGTGTAATGGGTCCTGGCACACACAATAATGAAAATACGGGACAGCAAGAATGTTGGACTATGAAAATAAATGACTTTCAGATCAATGTGAAAATATTAAAAACATGTGGTGCCCCGAAATACATTGTAGCTTGTCACCGTAGAATGTACTCTGTTACACCTTCAACAACCGCTGCATCACAGCGTGCATCCAAACAGAACATCGATTACGTGTTTTATAGTCCATGCCAGCCAGATTGTCAAAAAACTATAAAAACTTTTCTTTCTTTTTTTTTTTTACTTTATTTCCTTCTTCTGCACATAGTAAAACGTACTAAAAACAGCATTTACCCAAAGCTATGCAGTCCTCTTACCCAATATATTTATAAAAGCATTATTCAATTATATTGGACATAATATATATATAGAATGATATACCTCACCAATTCTGTTTTAAATCCAGGTATGTCAATTTATTATTCCACTGTAAAGTTACACTTGTACACCCATGGCTTTATCCTAAAGCATCTGGTTCCAGTGTAAAGCTGGACTCTAGTCAAAGTTTAGCCATGATCTGCTGTTTGGGGGGGGGCAGTTTGCACCGCAGGCAGAGTCTGCTCATCAGCCAGTGGGACTTGCTTGCCGCGTGTTCCTCTTCCAAATGACTTCTCCTGCTGATAAGTCTAGGTAAGCTTGGTTCTGTGTTAGCAGTGTAACCATACCTCCCAACTTTTGAACTTCAGAATGAGGGACACTTGAGGGAGGAAGCGACCTGCGGCACGCATAGCGTTCCATGGCAAAATGTGGATGTAGCCAAACCCTTAACATCGGGAGGGGTTTAAGGGCGAGGGGTGTGCTGTGTACAAACTGCAGGGTTGAAGAGTGCTCTATGTACAGAGTGCAGGGTTGAGGAGTGCACTGTGTACCTAGTGCAGGATTGAAGGGTATGGTACGTACAGAGTGCTTGTTTGAGGGGTGCGCTATGTACTGAGTTCAGGGTTGAGGGTTGAGCTACATAAAGAGTGCAGGTTTGAAGGGTTGGCTTTGTACAGAGTGCTGGGTTGAGGGATGTGCTACATAAAAAGGGCATGGTTGAGGGTTGTGCTACGTTCTGAGTTCAGGGTTGGAGAGTGCACTACATGCAGAGGGCAGGGGGGAGGGGTGCGCTATGTACAGATTGCAGGGTTGAGGGGTGTGCTACATACTGAGTTCAGGGTTGAAGAGTGCGCTACGTAAAGAGTGCAGGGTTGAGTGGTGCACTACATAAAGCGTGCAGGGTTGAGGGTTGTGCTACTTACTGAGTTCAGGGTTGAAGAGTGCACTACGTACAGAGGGCAGGGGGGAGGGGTGAACTACGTACAGAGTGCAGGGTTGAGGGGCGTTCTACGTACTGAGTTCAGGGTTAAAGAGTGCTCCTATGTACAGAGTGCCGGGTTGAGGGGCCCGCTATGTACTGAGTTCAGGGTTGAAGAGTGCTCCTATGTACAGAGTGCAGGGTTAAGGAGTGCGCTGTGTACCTAGTGCAGGGTTGAGGGGTATGGTACGTACAGAGTGCAGGGTTGAGGGGTTTGCTATGTACTGAGTTCAGAGTTGAGGGTTGCACTACATAAAGAGTGCAGGTTTGAGGGGTTGGCTTCATACAGAGTGCTGGGTTGAGGGATGTGCTACATAAAGAGGGCAGGGTTGAGCGGTGCGCTACGTAAAGAGTGCAGGGTTGAGGGTTGTGGTACGTACTGAGTTCAGGGTTGAAGAGTGCACTACGTAAAGAGTGCAGGGTTGAGTGGTGCACTACATTTAGAGTGCAGGGTTGAGGGTTGTGCTACGTACTGAGTTCAGGGTTGAAGAGTGCGCTATGTACAGAGTGCAGGGTTGATTGGCTTGCTACTTACTGAGTTCAGAGTCAAAGAGTGCACTACGTACAGAGTGCATGGTTGAGGGGTGCCCTTTGTACTGAGTTCAGGGTTGAAGAGTGCGCTACGTACTAAGTGCAGGGTTGAGGGGTGCACTACGTAGAGAGTGCAGGATTGAGGGGTATGCGCTACATAGAGAGTGCAGGGTTGAGGGGTGCACTATGTACTGAGTGCAGAGCTGAGGGATGCGCTATGCACAGAGTGCAGGGTTGAAGAGTGGGCTATGTACAGAGTGCAGGGTTGAGAGGTGCGCTACATACAGAGTGTATGGTTGAAGAGTGCGCTACGTACTAAGAGCAGGACAGCTTGGAAAAGAAAAGGTATTGGTCTCAGTCCGTGGTTCTGTGTTGAGGAGTTGCGCTACGTAGAGAGTGCAGGGTTGAAGAGTGCGCTATGTACTAAGTGCAGGGTTGAAGGATGTGCTGTTTACTCCCAAGTTCTCCCCCAGTACAGGGCTCAGCCTCCTTTCCCCATTCCAATACAGAGCTCTCTTCCTCACAACTCCTCTCCCAAAAATGCATGAAAGAGTGGAGCTGTTGCAAAAGAGCAGCTACAACTTACCCGCCCTGGCAGCCTGCGTGGATATGCTTAACAAGAAGGAGCTTCTGCCGTGGAGCTGACAGCAGCCGTGGCCAATGTAGATTCCCTGCCCCCTCCCTCCACTAGAGATGTGTGTGGGGGGGGGGTTCTGAGTGGCCGCCGGGAGAGTAGCACTGTCACTTGTAAATACAGAAGCGCTGTATTCTGCATTCTTTCTGCCTTGCATCACTCGGGAACCAAACTTTAGGCTTCTCTTTATGTTTTATTGGGGATATCAACTTGGATAGGGATGAGGGATTATGGGATGCCCAGATTAAAGTTGACAAACAACTTGAGGGCAGCATGGAAAAGAAAAGGTATTGGTCTCGGTCCGTGGTTCTGTTTGAAGCTCTGCAAAACTTCTGCTGGACCGATGATAAAGTCCCCATGGTTTTTTAGGCGCAGCTCTGTCACCTTAGCAAAGAATCAATATGACACTCAAAGTCCCAGCTCTTAGCAGGAGCTCTATGTCCCCTTGTAGAAAATGCCAACACACCTGGCTTGCTTGAAAATGTCCCAGAGGAAGGGATTTAGGTTAGCTGTGACACTGCCCCATGAAAGCTTGCTAAATATTGCATCTGGCAGCCTTCTCGCTTGTTGGCCCCGGGGATGATCAGAGGGTACTTACACTGTCCCTTAAATCCTGCTGCTTGCATAGACTGCTGTTTAGGCCTCCTGCTGGACAAATCTTTGCTCATTGGGCAGGGTGTCTCCTGGATGAGACAATAGTTTAGTGAAGATCACCTCTGCAAGTTCTCTTCTTCTCTTCTCTGCTCCAGCCTGGAGGCAGAGCCAGCCCCCCCACCCCCCAGCCCTGGGGTCCGCTCAAAGGCCTCACAACTCCAGCCTCAATACTCCATATTCCACTTGACAACAACCCTCTGCTGGCCAGGCTGTTCTATATTCATGATCCCATCCAACCACCTTGTCAGGTCTCCTGCCTGAAGATTGGTCAGATTCTCATAAACATCCATATCACTGCCTCCTCACCACCACCCACTAGTTTCTAGATCTTTCTGGTAGTTTCTAGAACTAGGGGGAGGCACCAGAAGGCTGACCTGTAGAGCCCTCCAGCATGACCTACAAATGAACCCATGGCAATTACCGAGACTCTGGACTTTGTACACCAGAGGGCGCTACAAATTAATGCTAGATCAAGCAGTCAAGCTGCCATAGCTGTGTAGTAAATGTTGGATCAAACAGTCAGTCTGCAATAGCCATATATTAAATGCTAGATCAAGCAGTGGTAGCTTTATAGCAAATGTTGGATCAGGCAGTCAATCTGCAGTAGTTGTATAGTAAATACTTGATCAATTAGTCAGGCTGCAGTATCTGTATGATCAGCTCTGGATCAAGTAGTCAGGCCTGCAATAGGCGCATAGTCACTTGATAAGGCCCCTTTCACACGGGCGGACCGATTGGGTCCACCTGTCAGTTTTTTAAGGGACTGGATCGGACCATCCATTGCCCTCAATGGAGTGCCAGATGTTCGTTGAAACCCACCGACATCCGATCTTATCTGCTAAAAACGGACAGATGGGGGATCCTTTCCCCACCCGTCTGGCAGTTCAGATTGGATGACAGTGGGATGGAAATGCAAAGGCGGGCTGTTTCCATGCAACCGCCCATAAAGGAAGGCTGGCTGTGTCCGTGTCTGCCCGTCTGAATAGGGCCTTAAAATAGTTAAGTCACAGTAGCTGGGTGATAACTGTTGGATCAAGCAGTCAAGTCACAGTAGGGAGACGTACCCCTGAGGACGTTTGTGTGCACGAAACACTTTGGGAGGAGCATACATGCCTACGTCACACCGCCACTTCCAGTTTCTGGTTTGCCTGCCATCTTGGTAGGTCCGGACAAGACTGCTTGTTTTATTGGATATCTTATTTGTGCTGCAGCATTTTATGTTATTTTTAAAGGTTTGAAGAGTACCATCTGCACATATTTGATTAAGATACTTGATTCCTTTGGAAGCTCATGTATTGGGATCTGGAAACATATAGAACTGGTGAAGAGATGGGTTTAACCAGAGGGGTGTGTGGGGTGACCAGTGGTGTAATGACACAGGGTATTGCGACTGCCTAGCCTTAAGAACAGCCTTCATGGACTGTGTGATGGGAAAGGTGGCCAAAGAACCTAAATCAGTAAATTACGCAAAGCCTCATAGGAACCAAGGTGTGCTGTCTCCAATACGACAGCTGCATTAGTCTCATCCACCACCAACCAATTATGTGCATGCGTGAGCAGTGCAGCTGTGAAATAATCGTAGAGATCCGGACACTCCAGCCCTCCCTGTGAACATGGTCTTTGTAGTACCACCAATCTAAATCTGGGTTGACGAGAACCCCAGAGGAATGATGTCATAGCAGAATTTAATTGTTTCAAATATACAGTATTTCACAAAAGTAAGTACACCCCTCACATTTTTGTAAATATTTTCTTCTATCTTTTCATGTGACAACACTGAAGAAATGACACTTTGCTACAATGTAAAGTAGTGAGTGTACAGCTTGTATAACAGTGTAAATTTGCTGTCCCCTCAAAATAACTCAACACACAGCCATTAATGTCTAAACCGTTGGCAACAAAAGTGAGTACACCCCTGAGTGAAAATGTCCAAATTGAGCCCAATAAGCCATTTTCCCTCCCCGGTGTCATGTGATTTGTTAGTGTTACAAGGTCTCAGGTGTGAATGGGGAGCAGGTATGTTAAATTTGGTGTTCTCGCTCTCACTCTCTCATACTGGTCACTGGAAGTTCAACATGGCACCTCATGGCAAATAACTCTCTGAGGATCTGAAAAAAAGAATTGTTGCTCTATATAAAGATGGCCTAGGCTATAAGAAGATTGTCAAGACCCTGAAACTGAGCTGCAGCATGGTGGCCTAGACCATACAGCGGTTTAACAGGACAGGTTCCACTCAGAACAGGCCTCGCCATGGTCCACCAAAGAAGTTGAGGTCACGTGCTCAGCGTCATATCCAGAGGTTGTCTTTGGGAAATAGACGTATGAGTGCTGCCAGTATTGCTGCAGAGGTTGAAGGGATGGGGGCAGCATTGCTGCAGAGGTTGAAGGGTTGGGGGGGGGGGGGGGGGTCAGCCCGTCAGTGCTCAGACCATAGGCCGCACACTGCACCAAATTGGTCTGCATGGCTGTCGTCCCAGAAGGAAGACTCTTCTAAAGATGATGCACAAGAAAGCCCGCAAACAGTTTGCTGAAGACAAGCAGACTAAGGACATGGATTACTGGAACCATGTCCTGTGGTCTGATGAGACCAAGATAAACTTATTTGGTTCAGATGGTGACAAGCATGTGTGGCAGCAACCAGGTGAGGAGGACAAAGACAAGTGTGTCTTGCCTACAGTCAAGCATGGTGGTGGGAGTGTCATGGTCTGGGGCTGCATGAGTGCTGCCGGCACTGGGGAGCTACAGATCATTGAGGGAACCATGAATGCCAACATGTACTGTGACTGAAGCAGAGCATGATCCCCTCCCTTCAGAGACTGGGCCGCAGGGCAGTATTCCAACATGATAATGACCCCAAACACACCTCCAAGACCACCACTGCCTTGCTAAAGAAGCTGAGGGTAAAGGTGATGGACTGGCCAAGCATGTCTCCAGACCTAAACCTAAACTATTGATCATCTGTGGGACATCCTCAAACGGAAGGTGGAGGAGCGCAAGGTCTCTAACATCCACCAGCTCCGTGATGTCGTCATGGAGGAGGGGAAGAGGACTCCAGTGGCAACCTGTGAAGCTCTGGTGACCTCCATGCCCAGGCATTGCTGGAAAATAATGGTGGTCACATATTGACAGTTTGGGCCCAATTTGGACATTTTCACTTAGGGGTGTACTCATTTTTGTTGCCAGTGGTTTAGACATTAATGGCTGTGTGTTGAGTTATTTTGAGGGGACAACAAATTTACACTGTTATACAAGCTGTACACTCACTACTTTACATTGTAGCAAAGTGTCATTTCTTCAGTGTTGTCACGTGAAAAGATAGAAGAAAATATTTACAAAAATGTGAAGGGTGTACTCACTTTTGTGAGTTACTGTATCTTTGGAATCCATATCGGAGAATGTACAATGTAGAGGGAAGCAGCTTCATTTTTATAAGATCGTTCCTGCCTATAAGTGAGAGAGTGAGATGCACCCATGATGCCATACGTGGCTTTGCCGTCTACCGTAGTGGTAGGAGGTTGCGGGACTGTTTTTTTTAGATTGTAGCTTCCAGATAACAAACAAAAATTCCACCCGCCAACCACTGAGACTGTAAGACATAAGATGAAGTACCTGTACTGGTGGATGAGGTTTTTGTATTATAGGGGGGGGGGAGGGGTCTCTGCGGGGGGCATCTCTGACTCTGGATTAAACCTTATCAGCGATCTCCCCCCCAACAGTCTGCACCCGTCCTGCAGAGGAATATTCCATTTCGTAATATATTTTGATTCTGTCATAAATCTTACACTGACACGGCCATTCATCATAAAATTGGAAGTCATCAGAGAAGGGAAATATATCCCAGACTTGGCATTGAGAACATTGTTCCTCTGACAACACAACCCCCAGTCATCACACCCAGCACCAGTATTTATTTTGAGCAATGGCCAAACTGGAAGAGGGAGCACCATGACGGTATGAACCGCATGTGAGGTCACTGCCCCTCCCCCCCCTCCCCACGGGTCCATCGTGTGTTACTTTCCAGAGCTATCTTAGTGGTTAGCACTTCTCCCTTTGCAGCACTGGGGTTTTTAGTTAGCATCACAGCCAGGACAGTATCTGCATGGAGTTTGTATGTTCTTCCTATGCTTGTGTGGGTTACCTCCCACTACATTGTGGTTGGTGCATTTTGCTTACTACTGGCACCAACGTACAGAGGCCAAAAAAAAAAATTTAGAATAATGAATAAAAATGTGTTTTATATTTTTAACAGTGTTGATGGCCATGTGGTGTCTGCAAGTTCCTGTCTTGGTGTCCCCGTGAAGCCCCCTCTGATCCTAGGCCCAGGCTGTACATGGGTCATCAAGATTAAATTCCGCCACTTCTTGGCATTTAGCACCGCCCAGTGGGTAGTTAAGGTTCTGACATTTAAATTACAAGGGCGGAGCTTGGTTTCTTCCTTGAGAGGTGGTGCTTAACCTAGACTTGAAAAAAAGTCATAACGTCATAACCTTATATACAGCTTCACGAGGACACAGGGCTGAAAGTATATCTAAAGGTCCGCTTTGGACAGATTGGAGAGGGATTAGGACACCTGTCAGGTCCTTATTGCCGTCTATGCACCCCCCCCCCCCCCCCCCCGTTTGGGAGAATCACCCTCACTATTTCAGCTGTTTATCACTGCGAGTGTAAGTAAAAGAAAAGCCCAAATTTTGGGTTTACACCAGAATAGAAATAGAGGAGAAATCTTCCAATGGGAGCACTAGTTCTTTTGACCCACAGTTTTGAGGGATTTCCTCTCATTTCCTGTCTTGGCTATTGGACAGAAAGTGATGGGAAATCTCCCCAATGGGGCACAGATGGCAAACAAAACCTGACAGGGGTTATAACCCTTCCTTACTCCATCCAAAATGGAAAAAACATTTTTTGCCTTTGGTCTACTTGAAGCCTAAACTAAGTACCTGAGACTTTACAAGGTCCCTGCACTTCAAAATTTCAGATGATTTTAGTCCAGGTCAGAGTCACCATGTTGCAGCTTACCAAATTATTCTCTATGTATAAGGTGTTTCCTTTTATCACAGACTTCTTCCTGGTCACCCAATGCTCCTGGTTGTCTTATGACTGTATGGTTCTTCACCTGCTGTGTCTTGTCCCTCAGGGGAGGTACCACAGAGGGTCAGAATGCTCCTGGATGACTTATGACTGTATGGTTCCTCAACCACTGTGACTTGTCCCTCAGGGGAGGTACTCAGAGGGTCATGGTGCTCCCCACTGTCCTATAACGTGGGTGGCTCCTCACCCGCTGTATCTTGTCCTTCAAGGGAGGTACTGCAGAGGGTCACTTTGCTACTGGCCTCCTTATGACTTATGTCTGACTCCTCACCCACTGTGTCTTTTCCCTCAGGGGAGGTATGACAGAGGGTCATGGTGCTCCTGGTTGTCTTATTACTTGTGTTTTTGCTGCTAACCTGCTGTGTCTTGTCCCTCAGGGGAGGTACTGCAGAGGGTCATAGTGTTCCCAGCTGCCTTATGACTTGCACCCAGCTCCTCACCTGCTGTGTCTTGTCCCTCAGGACAGGTGCTACAGGAATCATGGTGTTCCCAGCTGTCCTGTGACTTCTGCCCAGCTCCTCAGAGGGTCACTTTGCTACTGGCCTCCTTATGACTTATGTCTGACTCCTCACCCACTGTGTCTTTTCCCTCAGGGGCGGTACGACAGAGGGTCATGGTGCTCCTGGTTGTCTTATTACTTGTGTTTTTGCTCCTAACCTGCTGTGTCTTGTTCCTCAGAGGAGGTACTGCGGAGAGTCACAGTGTTCCCAGCTGCCTTATGACTTGTATCCAGCTCCTCACCTGCTGTGTCTTGTCCCTCAGGACAGGTGCTACAGGAATTATGTGTTCCCAGCTGTTCTGTGACTTCTGTCCAGCTCCTCACCCGCGGTGTCTTGTCCCTCGGGGGAGGTACTACAGAGGATCACAGTGCTCCCAGCTGTCTTATGTCTTGCATCCAGCTCCTCACCTGCTGTGTCCTATCCCTCAGGGCAGGTTCTACAGAAGGTTGTGGTGCTCACAGATATCCTATGACTTGTGTCCCTCTCCCCACCTTAGAGGGGTCACAGTGCTCCCGGCTGTCTTATGTCTTTCATCCGGCTCCTCACTTGCTGTGTCCTATCCCTCAGGGCAGGTTCTACAGAGGGTTGTGGTGCTCCCAGATATCCTATGACTTGTGTCCTGCTCCTCACCCTAGAGGGTCACAGTGGTCCCAGCTGTTTTATGAATTCTTGTGTCCGGCTCCTCACCTACTGTGTCTTGTCCCTTAGGGGAGGTACCACAGAGCATCACAAAGAAAGTGAAGTTCATTCGGGTGGAAAAGCCGGAATTCGTCACCATCATTCTGAACTGCGAAGAACACACCTGCTACGCTGTATCTGGTGATGGCACTGAGATCCTGGCAAAGCCACAGGCAGAATATCTGGTGAGGATTAGCCGGCTCAGTGTCACAGAGACACTAAATTTCATCTAATTAAAAATCTGCAAAATCCCCCAATTCTGATACACCCACCCAGTGTGTGTGCTGATTGTCACTAAAGATTTGTCTTGTATCTACAAATTTAAAAATGGAAAGTTGTGATGTCATAATGTCACTTCTATACTGTAGTGATACAATCTTGAAAATGAAATCTATACATTTTCTGTCCATGTTGATCAGGTATTTCCACCGAACTCCGGCTGTCTGTCTATAAACCGCGAAGGACGTGTCCTCTACTCGCCGCGCATGGGTCCCTCTCAGCAGACTCCCCCCAAAGCTGAGGCTCTCCCCCCAGCCAGTTACATCCTCTCTCACACAAACAACGTTCTCTGCGAGGTGATGGACCCAGAGGGGAACCTATTCCAGGTAACGCCGGCTGACTCTATCGTTTTCTGCTGCATGATTGCTTTAAAATGACGCACGTTCTGTATGATACCAATCCGTCTTCCTGGACCATATGTACCCCTGACATGTTCCAGGGTAGTTCCATTCGTTGGAGATCATTCTAAATATAATTGTTTATATAAGAAACCCAGAGAAATATATGAATCAAAATAAATATGGCAACTCATGACGCTGATCCAGGGCAAACTGGCTGGAGAGACACTGCTCTGGGCAATAGAGAAACAAAGGAAGTGCTACAACCCCAAAATCACATAAGAACAGGCAGGATGAGATCAATATATCTTTTCCCGGAATCTCGTAGTACTGAACGCCCAAAATCCAAAAGTAGAGAGTAACAATTCGGCACCAGGACATCTGGGCATTCAAAATTGATATCTTTATTTATTCCATCAAACCATAACAAAAGGAATCAGTTGTTTAAAATTGATGCATTTCAGCCTCCAGCCATCCCTGGTACTCAGCAAAGCCAGGTCCCTAACCATCAGCACAGCTTGGTCAAGACCACACCCCCAGCCTGCTGATTGGACAGTGAAGGAGCAGCAGCTCATAAGCGAGTTTCCCGACTGGCCACCAGGAATTATTTGTCAATGCCATGGTTTACCAGAGTTTAGCTACGATTCCTGTATGAATGCTGCTCACAAAACCTCCCGAGACTCTGTGTAAAATTATCAGTAGCAAACCAATTTTCAGCTTGCATGCCCAGCCACCGATGCACGCTCCCTACGACCAGGTGACCGACTGTGGAAAAGTCCGGCTGTAGTTCGAGGTTGCGGCTAGACATGTGCACTGCCGAAAAATACATTTGTTTGCGTTTCATTGTTTTTTGTTTTTTTTTTAGTTTTTCGGGTCATTCGCTACGATCGCAATTCGTAAATTCGAAAATTCATAAATTTGTAAATTTGAAAAAAATTGTAAATTTGAAAAAAATTGTAAATTTGAAAAAAAACGTAAATTCGAAAAAATTCATAAATTCGTAATTTTTTTAAAAATTGTAAATTTGAAAAAATTCGTATATTTGAAAAAATTCCTACATTCGAAAAAATTCAGAAATGTGAAAAAAATAGTAAATTTGAAAAAATTTGAAAACCCCAAAATTCCAAAATCTAAAATAATAACTAACTAATAATAAGTTGACTATTACTAACTATTGAATTATAGTTATTGGAATTTCCTTTCAAATTTGGCTGTTAGTGAACGTTACGAATTTATCCGAAGTTACAAATTATCCGAAATAACAAATGCCACATCTAAACAAATGGAATGGAACAAATGTAATCATAATAAATAACAATAATAAAAACATTTTATTATTATTATCTATTATTAATCCATTCCGTTCCATTCGTTTGTCGGCATTGGTTATTTTGGATAATTCGTAACTTTAGATAAATTCGTATTCTTTACGTTCACTAACAGCCAAATTTGAAAGGAAATTCCAATACTAGAAATTCCAATAATAATATAATGTAATAGTTAGTAATAGTTAAATTATTATTAGTTATCATTTCAGATTTTCTGATTTTTGAATTTACGAATTTTTGAATTTACGAATATTCAGAAAAGTTCGTTAAACGGCTTTTCGTTAATTCTGATATCTCCAAATTAACGAATTTGTCGAAATTCGTTAAAAAACAAATTCGTAACGAAACGAATTGCACATGTCTAGTTGCGGCTATGATGCTGCTACATAATCCTGGGAGTGGGGCGGGTATCTTGCTTGTGACCGCCCTTTTCCCCACCTATAGTTGTAGGTTGACTGGATATTCTAATTGGCCATCAACAGTCGAAAGTGCAGCTAAGGGACATTGACCGGGAAAGATGACTTCCCTGACACCGCTCACAGAACCACCCATTGGCGGCATTAGACTCTCGGCGCATTATGGGAGAGACGGCAGACACTCCCATTAGACCCGAGCTAAGGAACATTTTTTAACGAGGGGAAAAAGCATCCACGAGGCTCTGGGACTTTGATGTGAGTTTATACAAAGAAGTGAGAGAGCAAAAAACTGGTTTACTAGCTCATGTTACCCCCTCCAATGGGGACCCCAGCAGGTTACCAGAAAAAAAAACATGCATAAAAGGAAGGAGTGCCAGACTAATAGATAAGAGAGTCCAAATTCATTTCTTTAGTATTGTAATAAAAAAAGCCAATGCATTTCAGGGGTCTGATGAAGGGGGAGTTCCTTTGACTCCTGAAACGCGTTGTTTTTTTTTAGTACAATACCAATATATAGATATGTTTTTTTTTATCCCTTGTTTTGGAACTCCTCCTTTAATGCATTTTCAAGGAAGATTTTTTTCATTAGTGCTTTTGAGGTTTTTTTTTTTTTTTTTTTTTTTTTTTTTTTTTTTAATGTTATGTCAATTTTTATAGGAGGGGTAAAGGGTGCAGTCTTGGAAAAGCATGGGGAGAGGGGAGGAAAGAGAGATTTATTATGGTGATACTGCACCAGCAATAAAAGTACCTATGTCAGTGTGTTGTAGGTAAGGGGCAGATCATTTCATGAAATGAATCATTACTGCAGGTGATGGTGGATGGCAGTACATCAGTGGTTATTGCTGGAGGGGAAGCCGGAGAGGAGGAGGAGAAGACTGATAGCCCACCAGCTACTTTACCGCAGATTCAACCGGAGATGTACGACTTACATGCACCCAGGTATGGTGAAACGTTCTGCACTTCTATCCGTTGTAACAACATCATTTTATTTTGACCCTACCGATCACTAATGTTATATCACCTCTCCTTACAGGTTCTTCATTATCAACGCAGATGGCTCAGGCAGTGAACTTCTTCGGAATCGGGAAGTGGAGAATTATCTGGCCTCCTGTTATTGTGACCTGGCCACAGCTGTCCTGCAAGAGCCCACCCAGGAGGTGCCAGGTGGGTGGAGCTATACCAAATACCACCTCTTGATATCAAGAGTACTGGGGGGAAAGGTGTTTGTATACTCATCTGTCTACTCTGCCCATAAAATTATCAAATATCATCTTGCTAATTGTGACTTTGCAATGGCTGTCCTGTGAGGGCCAGCCCAGGAGGTGCCAGGTGGGTGGGGCTATACCAAATACCACCTCTGATATACACAGTACTGGGGGGGAAAGGTGTTTGTATACTCATCCGTCTACTCTGCCCATAAATTTATCAAATATCATCTTGATAAATTGTGACCTGGCACCGACTGTCCTGTGAGAGCCAGCCCAGGAGGTGCCAGGTGGGTGAGGCTATACCAAATCCTACATCTGATATCTAGAGTACTCGTGGGAGGGAGGTGTTTGTATAGTCATCTGTCTACTCTGCCCATAAATTTATCAAATATCATCTTGATAATTGTGACCTGGCACCGACTGTCCTGCGCAAGCCCACCCAGGAGGTCCCGGGTGGGAGGGGCTATACCAAATACCACCTCTGATATATAGAGTACTAGTGGGGAAGGTATTTGTATACTCATCCATCTACTCTGTCCATAACATTTGAAATATAATTTTGATAAATTGTGACCTGGCAACCTCTGTCCTGCTAGAGCCAGCCCAGGAGGTGCCAGGTGGGTGAGGCTATACCAAATACTACGTCTGATATCTAGAGTACTCGTGGGGGGTGGGGTTGTATCATCTTGATAATTGTGACTTGGCACTTGCTGTCCTGTGCAAACCCACCCAAGAGGTGCCAGGTGGGTGGGGCTATACCAAATACCACCTCTGATGCAGTGAGGGAAAAAAGTTTTTGATCCCCTGCTGATTTTGTACGTTTGGACACTGACAAAGAAATGATCAGTCTATAATTTTAATGGTCAGTTTATTTTACCAGTGAGAGACAGAATAACAACAAAAATATCCAAAAAACGCATTTCAAAAAAGTTATAAATTGATTTACATTTTAATGAGTGAAATAAGTATTTGACCCCTTCGCAAAACATGACTTAGTACTTGGTGGCAAAACCCTTGTTGGAAATCACAGAGTTCAGACGTTTCATGTAGTTGGCCACCAGGTTTGCACACATCTCAGGAGGGATTTTGTCCCATTCCTCTTTGCAGATCGGCTCCAAGTCATTAAGGTTTCCAGGCTGACGTTTGGTAACTCGAACCTTCAGCTCCCTCCACATATTTTCTATGGGATTAAGGTCTGAAGCCTGGCTAGGCCACTCCAGGATCTTAATAGGCTTCTTCTTGAGCCCCTCCTTTGTTGCCTTGGTTGTGTGTTTTGGGTCATTGCCATGCTGGAATACCCATCCACAACCCATTTTCAATGCCCTGGCTGAGGGAAGGAGGTTCTCACCCAAGATTTGACAGTACATGGCGGCTTCCATCGTCCCTTTGATGCGGTGAAGTTGTCCTGTCCCCTTAGCAGAAAAATCCCCACAAAGCATAATGTTTCCACCTCCATGTTTGACAGTGGTGATGGTTTTCTTGCGGTCATAGGCAGCATTTCTCCTCCTCCAAATACGGAGGGTTGAGTTGATGCCAAAGAGATCAGTTTTGGTCTCATCTGACCACAACACTTTAACCCAGTTCTCCTCGGAATCATTCAGATGTTCATTAGCAAACTTCAGATGATCCTGTACATGTGCTTTCTTGAGCAGGAGGACCTTGTGGGCACTGCAGGATTTCAGTCCTTCATGGCGTAGAGTGTTACCAATTGTTTTCTTGGTGACTATGGTCCCAGCTGAGATCATTGACAAGATTCTCCCGTGTAGTTCTGGGCTGATTCCTCACCGTTCTCATCATCATTGAAACTCCACGAGGTGAGATCTTGCATGGAGCCCCAGACCAAGGGAGATTGACCGTTATTTTGTGCTTCTTCAATTTGTGAATAATCCCACCAACTGTCACCCTCTCACCAAGCTGCTTGGCGATGGTCTTGTAGTCCATTCCTGGGAGCCAGAAATTTTGCTGATTGATAGGGGATCGAATACTTATTTCACTCATCAAAATACTAATCAATTTATAACTTTTTTTGAAATGTGTTTTTCTAAATATTTTTGTTGTTATTCTGTCTCTCACTGTTAAAATGAACTGACCATTAAAATTATAGACTTATCATTTTTTTGTCAGTGGGCAAACGTACAAAATCATCCGGGGTTCAAATACTTGTTTCCCCTCACTGTATATAGAGTACTGGTGGGAAAGGTTATTATATACTCACCTGTCTACTCTGCCCAAAAATTTAGCAAATACCATCTTGATAATTGTGACCTGGCAATGGCTGTCTTGCAAGAGCCCACCCAGGAGGTGCCAGGTAGGCAGGGCTGGACCAAATACCACCTCTAATATGCATGTTATAGGGGAAGGTTAAGCAGGCAGATTGATTACAAGTATGGTTGTTTTTAAGATCTTCCCATAGCTGACAGTTTGGAGAGTTTTGGTGACAGCTAACACGCAGAATGTTTATATCTCTGGGGTATTATGTCTGTGAAGGCTCTCATTTATCCAGGTCATGGTATATACATAATAGGAGTTGGTCACATTCTGGACTTGTTCTGTAATGTTGAAGATATGTTATAGCTTCTCCAAGCCACTTCTTCAGTTGTTATGAGTGTCAGAAACATACCCTCATATGGGGTAGTATGTACTCGGTCATTCAATGTATGAGAGTGTAGGAAATATTCTGTATACTCAGCACCATTTCATTGTCTGGGTCATGTAACAACACCTTTCATGGTTCTCAGGTGTCCAGACCATCACAGTCCTGCAGCCGTTCTCACACACTTCCCCGTGGTTGATGAAGAAAGAGTTAAAGAACATTGTACCCCCAAACCTCCTCTCCAGAAAGTGGGACACCTTCCCCTCCTCTGAGGTATGTGTAGCTGGACAGAAGAGAATTATTATTCGGGGATCATTACTGTCCATGGACCCCACTCATTGAATGCTGTCTTTTCTCAGCGGAAGACTCCCGGGCCTCCACTAGGGATTGGCATATGGAAAGGCCTTCGTATCGGTGACAGAGAGGTGACAAGAGTTCAGCCACCAATACTCAAGTGCCCTGATGTCCTGAGGATCCGTCAGCTCCGTCAGTATGAACCCATCAACGTGGAGGTGCGGGAAAAACTGGAGCTGTCACTGAAGGTAACCAATGTCATCCCCGAACATTCTGGTCTTACAGAAGGCTGTGTCCCTGTCTCCCAGTTGCATTCTTGCATTGCCACCCTGTTACATGGGCCTTCAGTGGAGACTACAAGAGGCTGTGCTAACACACATTGTGCAGGCATGGGCCACTGTTGTTACCATTAGGAAGCCAGGTTGAAGCAACTTTATGCAACAGACATTGGAGACATTGAAGGCTCATATGAAGCCATGTTAGAAGCTGGGTGGGAACTGTCCACCATACAGCCTCTGCCAGCCACACTCAGAGGACAACACTTACACAGTATTGACAATGTTTTGTTCTCTTTGGTCCCCAGCGGTACATCGATAAAGTTCTGAAGAAGGAAGAAGACTTACAGGAACTAAATATAAAGGAGCCCAGGACAGAAGAGGAAAAGGGCAAAGCTGCTGATCTACTCATGTTGGTCTTGGTAAGGGGTGGAGAAATATGATGGGCACTTGGGTAGAGAAGGGGTGTATGAAGGGTAGGATGGTGCAGGAGAAGCAAACTGAGAAGAAGGTAGTAGGTGGAGGCCACAGTTGCCTTGAGCTGGTCCTGGTACCAGGCAGGCATTAGGTGAGAGTGGGGGGGGGGTATAGTCACGGGGTAGAGAAGGGATATATGAAGTTAGCAATGGTGAAGGAGAGGCAAACTGAGAAACAGGCAGTAAGAGGAGGTCATAGTTACCTTATACCGGGCTGGGATGGGTTAAAGGGTGGGGAATTGGGTGAAGATGAGGGTAGCTGAGAAAGAGTCAATGAGAAGAGCTGCCTTGTGTGTGTCCTTGTACCAGGCTGGGATGGGTTATGGGTTGTGGAGAGGTGATGGGAAGTGGGGTGAAGATAAAGTGGTGCATGAAAGGCAAGCTGAGAAAGAGTCCATGAGAAGAGATCACAGTTGCCTTGTGTGTGTCCTTGTACCAGGCTGGGATGGGTTATGGGTTGGGGAGAGGTGACGGGGAGTGGGGGTGAAGATGAAGTGTATGAAATGGTGCAGGAAAGGCAAGTTGAGAAAGAGTCAACGAGAAGAGTTCACAGTTATCCTGCGCTGGTCCTGGTACTAGTCTGGGATTGGACGAGGGATGGAAAGGTGATGGGCACTAGGGTGAAGAAGGGGTGCATAAAAGTAGTAGTGGTGCAGCAGAGGCAAACTGAGAAGGAGGTAGTGAGAAGTGGTTTACTGTTACCTTGTGCTGGTCCTAGGCTGGGATTGGGTACGGAGTGCCACTCACTGGTGGTAAAGAATGGGCATATGAAAGAAGAAGTGGTGGTGATTATATGATGACCAAAATACTTGAAGTACATAGCTTGTGGTTGACTTGTATCAGGTCCATATCTAAGAAGAAACATACAAGGACTGAAACATTCATGACTCCCGTGATGCTGAGAAGATCTCTAACGTTGATTGTTCATGAATTGTTCTAAACACTGTTTGTATCAAAGATAATGGAAAAAAATATACAAATTTACCTTTTGAATTTGCCACAAATGTTGAGGTTTGGCCAGAAGAGGGACACAGGGGTTGAAATGCGGCTAATCTCCTCTAGATGACCTTTAATGTTATTCCTTATCATCTGACAGTCACTGCCCGAGTCCCGGGAACCCCCACCAACTCCCAGCCTGGAGCTCATTCATGGTAAGAATATTTGATTTGCTCTTGCTGTATAATGGTTTTGATTCTTTGTTGTTAGAGGAGAGCTCTAGGTAAAGTTCTGACTGAGGGGGGGGGGGGGGGGGGGGGCTCTGAGTCTGGACCCCTGATGGGATTTAGAAAGGATCAAGGAACTCTTGAGATCTCCCTTGCCTTGAGAGTTTGCCTCCATGATCCGTGTTCTGAAAGGTGTTGGGTCATTCACTCATCAGTTCATTGCCCCATCCTAGTGCTCATACTCTAACTTTATATTAAAGATTAATGGTTGCAAGGCTGCCATGTTACTGCTTGGAGGGGGAGCAGGATTAGCTGTGGTGCTGAGTCACTCCTGGAGGAGGAGCTGCTAAATCCATTACTGGAAAAGGGAGTGGGGGGGAGCAGGGGAAGTCAATGCTGGGAGAGGGTGCATGATGAGCTGAGCTGCTGAGTTAATATTGGAATCAGGAGTGGGAGGGGCAGGGGAAGCTAAGCTGCCGAATCACAGCTTGGAAGGGGTAACAGGGGGAGCTGAGCTATTGGGTCACTGTTCGGAGGGGGAGAAGAAGGAGCTATGTATCAGGGTCAATGCTGGGACAGGGTGCAGGGTGAGCTGAGCTGCTGAATCACTACTGGAAGGAGCGGGAGGAGCAGGGAAAGCTGGGCTGTTGAGTCACTGCTTGGAAGGGGTAGAAAGGGAGCTAAGCTATTGGGCCACTGATGGGAGGAGGGAGCAGGAGGAGCTGTGCATCAGAATCAATGCCGGGAGAGAGTAAAGGGTGAGCTGAGCTGCTGAGTCACTACTGGAATGAGGAGCGGGAGGAGCAGGGAAAGCTGGGCTGTTGAGTCACTGCTTGGAAGGGGTAGAAAGGGAGCTAAGCTATTGGACCACTGATGGGAGGAGGGAGCAGGAGGAGCTGTGCATCAGAATCAATGCTGGGAGAGAGTACAGGGTGAGCTGAGCTGCTGAGTCACTACTGGAATGAGGAGCGTGAGGGGCAGGGGAAGCTTAGCTGCTGAGTCACTGCTGGGAAGGGGTATCAGGGGGAGCTGAGCTATTGGCTACTACTGGGAGCAGGAGGAGCTGAGCTGCTGAGTCAATATTGGAATCACGAGTGGGAGGAGCAGGGGAAGCTGAGCTGATGTGTCACAACTTAAAAGGGGTAACAGGGGGAGCTGAGCTATTGGGTCACTGTTCGGAAGGGGGAGCAGAAGGAGCTGTGCATCAGGGTTAATGCTGGGACAGGGTGCAGGGTGAGCTGAGCTGCTGAGTCACTACTGGAATGAGGAGCGGGAGGAGCAGGGAAGCTGGACTGTTGAGTCACTGCTTGGAAGAGGAGCTAAGCTATTGGGTCACTGCTGGGGGGGGGGCAGGAGAAGCTGTGCATCGGAATCAATGACGGGAGAGAGTCCAGGGTAAGCTGAGCTGTTGAGTCATTACTGGAATGAAGAGTGGGAGGAGCAGGGGAAGCTGAGCTGATGAGTCACTGCTGGGAAGGGGTATCAGGGGGAGCTGAGCTATTGGTTACTACTGGGAGCAGGAGGAGCTGAGCTGCTGAGTCAATGCTATGAGGGGTAAAGCTAGAACTGCTGAGTCAGTGCTGGGAGGGGAGAGCAGGGGAAGCTCAGCTGCTAAGAGACCCAACCTGAGTAACTTATTAACTTCTGTGCTTCTGCTGTCGATTTTGAGGATGAATTACTGCACAGTGTCTGAAACTACAGGGGTTAGTGAGTGCTTGTTCTAAAGCTCATTTAATTTTATATGAAGGATATTCATTCAAGAATATACATTATGTTGAAGCTTTTCTTGTTTCTAGGAGATATCACCAGTCTGTATGAGAACGCAGTGTCTCCTTCACCACCCCCACCCCCGCCGATGGCCAAACCACAGCGGAGCGTGCAGGACTGGGATGAACTCAGGTAACAGTCATGGAGTCTCATCTTTACTGTAATTATTAGAGCCCATTTCAGTGATACTTTTTAGTTCACATTGTCTTTTTATTGGAGTTTTCTCAAGTATAGAAAATAAATGGTTGTTACGTAGAACAGTAGGTCAGAAAGTACAAAATGACACCGGCACATAGAATATCTGCAGGAGGAAGCATTTCCTTACTCTCCTCTCCCCCAGTGATCAGCCTGTACATTGTAACTTTGTAGCAAGAGTCTGCGCAGCAGGAGGCTGATCTGTGTCAAATATTCCTAAACACAAGAAAAACTGCACAGGGATGGGAATTTACATGACTGAACTGGCATTTCAGTCCAGGAAGTAGATGGTGACCTTGGATGATGCCTGGACAAAGATGGCATCGTAATTCTGGGGAGAAAAGTCTATGAAGGCATTGTCAGGGGAAGTACAGTCATCTCTGTGGGAGGTGATCAATACCGGAAAGGGTTACACCAACACATTGCTTAGTATGAAAAATGATTACTGATGACAGGTCAGTGTTTAGCTCTCTGAAGATCTTCTTCAGGTCCAGTAACTTCAGTGCTACTGTAGCGTTCTCAGCATTAACCGTGTATACCTGTTCAGTGGTCAGATTAGGAGAGGGGTGCGGTGTTCTATCGAATAGTGCCCATTATGGAAAAGTGCCTGCGCATGCGGAAGGGCACTCCAGCTGATTTCCCGATCAGCTGGCGTGACGTCACCGTAGCGCATGCGCACATCGTAGGAGGCATTTTTCAACAGGAGATACCATTTGACGGGCACAATTAAAAGCTATGCATACAGAGGGGACGGGGAGGGAACACCGTAGTTGTCAGCTTGTGTCTCGCTGTTGTGTGGCGGGTTTACAGTGAGCTCAAGGTCGGGTTTTGTCTTTGTTGCGGGGCGGGTTTGGTGTGTTGAACGGCGGGTTTTGCCTGTGTGTAAAGGGCGGGGTTGCAACACAGCCATGACCCGCAACGCAACGGTGAGGCTCAATCTGACAACTACGGTCTCCCTCCGCTCTTTGCGTAGCTTTCAACTGTGCCCATCAAATGGTATCTCCCATCGAAAAAAATGCCTCCTACGATGTGCGCATGCGCCATGGTGACGTCACACCAGCTGATCGGGAAATCAGCTGGAGTGCCCTTCCGCACTGCGCATGCGTGGGCACTTTTTGATGGCGGGGACTATTCGATAAAACACCGCCACCAAATTTGAAAAGACCAAAGTGCCCCTCCCCCAATTAAATGTGAACTAATTCAGCAGTATAAGTTGCCATTTTTCTACCTCTCTCCTGCTAAAGCGCCCAAGGCAGCCACCTCTTCTACCTATCCCTCGGCCCGGCCCTGAGGACACCTTTATCGATCCTCTTGTTGTGTCTGTACACAATGATAGAGATCCTTAGACATTCCTCGGCTAATTATAGCGTCCCCAACACCACAATTATGAAATCTGTGCCTGCAACTCTGCACATCTGTGTCCCATAATCCCTCTCTTCACACATGGTCACCATCTGAGCCAACTTGGAAGAAGTCCCTGTGTGAGTCTGCCAGACACTGTCATATACGTTGTGTATAGATGACACCTGGGGGGGGGAGCGTTATTAGGGCATGAAAACAATACATCAGAATAGAGCTTGTTTCCGCTGTGTTGTATTAGGCTAAGTAAAATCCATTATTGGCTGTGGATGGTGCATATATTTTCTATACTGTACAGACCATCCTGGATTTGAGCAGACACACAAATCTGATGAATAGGCTCAGACTGAATGTCCAGCAGTCTAGTTAAGCTTTATTGATTAGGCAGGTGTGCATAGCAGAGATCTGAGCTGCAGTACTTGGTATTGACCAGCAAATGGCCAAAGGCTTAAAGGGGTTCTAAACCCTCATGTTTTTTCACCTTAATGTATCCTATGCATTAAGGTGAAAAAACTTCTGGCAGTGATCGCCCCCCCCCCCCCCCCCCCCCCCCGTTTTACTCACCTGAGTCCTGTAATTCCCACGCTCTTCCCCTCTGCCCGTTGTCTTGGCTCTTGATTGGATAGATTGATAGCAGCGCAGCCATTGGCCCCCGCTGCTGCCAATCAAATCCAATGATGCGGGTGCTGAGGGAGGCGGGGCCGAGTCCGGCATTCTGCATCTATAAATGCAAATGCTGGACTCGGGAGCGAGCCCGCAAGGTAACCCCCCCGGGAGAGCGCTTCTCCTAGGGGGTTATGCGATGCGGGGAGGAGCTACCAGCACCGCTGGGGGGGACCCCAGAAGAGGAGGATCGGGGCCACTCTGCAAAACTCTGCACAGTGGACGTCAGTATGATATGTTTTGTTATTAAAAAGAAAACATTGAAGCCTTACAATCACTTTAAGAACGAACATTACACTTTCACATTTAAACCATGGATTTGGTCCCCTGTCCTTTCTTTGCTAGAATTTTTTGTCATTCTGGAGAATTTACTAAGCTTCTGGTGCAGGAAACTGTCAGAAGTGGTGTGCGCTACATTAACAGAGCAGATAGTAATGTTTTAGGTCAGAGCCAGATTTAAACCTTGGGGGGCCCGGGGGCACTTCAGGTTCCGGGGCCCCTTATACACAGAGTTGGTTTACAGTCTCACTGAGAGTCAGACATTTTTAAAATGCATGACACTAGACGTGCACTGCTGAAAAATTTGTTCGTTTTCGTTTCATTTGTTTTTTGTTTTTTTCGTACATTCGAAAATTCGGAAAATCGAACATTCTGGAATTCGAAAATTTGAAAATTCAGAAATTCGGAAATCTGAAAATTCAAAAATCTCAAAATTCGAAAATCCGAAAATAAGAATGGAAAATCCGAAAATTCAAAATAATAACTATTAAATTATAGGTATTGCAATTTCCTTTCAAATTTGGCTGTTAGTGAACGTAATGAAAACGAATTTATCTGAAGTTAGGAATTATCCGAAATAACAAATGCCACATCTAAACAAATGAAACAGAACAAATTAATAATAAATAATAATAAAAAGTAATTTTTTACGTTCCATTCGTTTAGATACGGCAATTCGTTATTTCATATAAGACGTTCAATAACAGCCAAATTTGAAAGGAAATTCCAGTACCTATAATTTAATAGTTTAGTAATAGCTAAGATATTAGTTAGTTATTATTTCAGATTTTCACATTTTTGGATTTTTGTTGTTTTGAATTTTCCAGTTTTCCTGTTAGAGTTTTCAGATTTTCATTCTTATTTTTGGAATTTCGAATTTTAGAATTTAGTATTTTTCGAATTTCCGAAATTTCTGAATTTTTGGATTTTCAAATTTTCTAATTTCCGAAATTTTAAATTTTCGAATTTTTGAATTTTCGAATAGTCAAATTTTTGAAAATTTGAAAAAATTCGCTAAACGGGTTTTCATTAATTTGGATATTTCCGACTTAACAAATTTGTTGAAATTCATTAAAAAGACGAATTCGGAACGAAACAAATTGCACATGTCTACATATGACACTACGTCATTCTGAGGTCACATAGGTCCACACACACAGGCAGTCTTAGCGCTCTATGTGTGGTTTGCTTGAATTCCATTTTTGAAAAACGACATAATATACCAGTCCGGAGTTTTACAGATGATGGCCGGCAAAATATTACTTCCCAAGATACATTTAATAAAAGTACGTTTTCTATTATATATCTTACATTTTTTATTTAATATATCATTTTTTTTTTTTTATAATGTATATTAACCCTTTTGCCCCTTAAAAATCCGCCCCCCGGCCACCACCTGCACCAGTTTCTATTTCAGAGTGAAATAGAAATTAGCACAGGTCTGCAACTGAATAACAGAGGGAATATGGCAGTTTTTCTATATAGAAAACTGACGCAGATCTCCGGCATTTAGAGGAGGGAACTGCTGCCAATCTTTCTGATCACAGCAGTCCCCATAGCAGTGACATTATACATCACTAATGGGTCCTTCAACCCCTCTAGTCATGCATAATAAGTGTTTAAAAAAATGTTAACCTGTTTTGACCCCTAACCACCCCCTAGAAATTTTTGCTAAAAATTTAGATTTTTCATACGTATCAATATACAGTATATATCATGCCTCTGAGAGTATTTGTAACTGCCAGCCTTGCAGTGCTTCATGGAAATGTAGTTCCACAACAGCTGGAGGGCCCCAGGTTGCCTACCCCTGCTTTTAAATGGTCTCAGCCTTGTTCAGTAGGTGACACAATCATGGGGAAGACTGCTGATTGTTGTCCAGAAGACAGTCATTGACACCCTCCACAAGGAGGGTAAGTGACAAAAGGTCATTGCTAAAGAAACTGGCTGTTCACAGAGTACTGTATCCAAGCATATTAATGGAAAGTTCAGTGGAAGGAAAAAGTGTGGTAGAAAAAGGTGCACAAGCAACAGGGATAACCGCCGCCTTGAGAAGATTGTGAAGCAAAGGCCATTCAGGAATTTGAGGGATATCCAGGACATGGGCTACAACTTGACACATTCCTTGTGTCAAGCCACTCCTGAACCAGAGACAACGTCAGAAGTGTCTTACATGGGATAAGGAGAAAAAGGACTGGACTGTTGTTCAGTGGTCCAAAGTCCTCTTTTCGGCTGAAAGTAAATTTTGCATTTCATTCGGAAGGCAAAGTCTCAGGTCTGGAGGAAGAGCGGAGAGGCAGATAATCCATGTTGCATGAGGTCCAGTGTGAAGTTTCCACAGTCAGTGATGATTTGGGGAGTCATGTCATCTGCTGGTGTTGGTCCACTGTGTTTTATCAAGTCCAAAGTCAGCGCAGCCCCCTAGCAGGAAATTCTAGAGCACTTCATGCTTCCCTCTGCTGACCATCTTTATGGAGATGCTGATTTCATTTTCCAGCAGGACTTTGCACCGGCCCACACTGCCAATACCT
>NC_133325.1:799652313-799698021 GCF_042186555.1 Aquarana catesbeiana
AAGGGTGGTGGTCAGTGGCGGCTGCTGCTCTAAGTTAAACAAAACACCCAATCCCCCCTTCGCTCGGTCAATCGGTCAAACCCCCCCCCCCCGTCGCTCAGTCAAACCCCCCATCCGTCGCTCTGTTGATCGTCCGTCCATCAGCCCTGCACTTACCCCATCCAGGCCGCGGGCAGCTTTGGTGGCTTCCCCCTGCGTCTCCACCTTGGCACTTCCCCCCCTGCTTTCGGCCAATATGGTCGCTTCTCCTCTTGGCCAATTGGGTCTTAAGACCCGCTTCCTCATTGACCGGGTGGGAGAAGCAGGAAGACAATAGTGAATATTAATTCGCTATTGTCACACAAGTGGGTACTGCAACCCGAGCCCACCCTTTTCTGAAGCCAATTAGAACCTCTGGCCCCAATCATGTCCTTAAAAAAAAAAAAAAAAAATGGATTAGGGGGGCAGCGCCCCTAATGGAGTGGCCACCACTGGTGGTGGTGCTGCTGCAAAGCGTTGGGTTCAATTTCCCCATTTGGGACTCTTCAGGTTGATTTTTGATGTCTGAGAACATTGAGCGTAGGAAGGATTGTTGAGCATTAAATCTAGTTGAATGTATAGCCATACTTAATACACAATGTCTGATGGTCTCAGGGTATGGGTGGCCTCACTCTCATGTCTTCAAATAGTTAAACAGAGATATGAAAGAGGTGAAAATATATTTTATTAAAAAAATGAAAGTTGTTTATGATACACAGAGGAGACTCCATGTACTCTCATCAGGGTTTACACCTAACCTGCCTTTCGAAAGGAGTGTCTTGTAGGATGTCCTATCCTTCCAGTTATTTCTATATAACCATCTCTTGTCTTCTCAGTCTCCAGACATGGATGCTCTGTCCAACCAGCTGCCCTCGTCTTCTACTGCCTGGGAGGATGAAGAGGATACGGACGAGGAGGAGGAGCTAGCACTCAGTGTAGAGGAGGAGGAGTCGTCAGGTGTGTGTCCACTAAAGTGGTTAAAATTGCCCCGCCTCCTGACTGTATTATAAGCAGTTCATTGGATGTCATTTTCTGAAAGTAAATTGATAGAAAATAAAAAATACAGAGAACACGGGGAGAGGGATACATTTTTGATTGAGCCGTGTGTAGCGGACAGATCTTCCAGTACATAGAATGAAGAGTTGTATTACCCCTGAAGACCTCTATATAGCTCCTCTGAATGGAGAGGATGGGTGCAGTGAAAAGAAAAGAACACTGGAGCACATTTTGGGAGAATATTTGGAAGGATCTATTCTTTTAGATGAGTAAATATGAACCCACCAATCCCAGGGTGATGCTACATTATCCTTTCTCTGGAGCTTACGCCCACAATGGAGTCCCAAACCCATAGTTATACCAAGAGCACCCCCTGATCCCCTCCTGAGGAGGAAGAACCTTCCCCTGAGCCCACGAGGTGCAAAGCTCCAGATAGGAGAAGGCACTCTGGTCCACCTAGCCAAAAGGCAGAAAAATCAAATACCGTGGACATGAAAAAATTGCAACGATAACCATTTTATTTCCTATAATGTTTGGGGGTTAGAAGTCATTTTCTAGCAATAAATACTAATTTAAACTTGCAAACAAAAAGTGCCAGAAAAGGCCTGGTCTTCAAGTGGTTTATGGACACCATGGATTCTGTGGAGTACAGCTTGGGACCCAGTGAGACAGTGACTGTGCCGATGATGGGCAAAAAGCCTGGAACAGCTGTATGCAATTTGGAATAAATGGCTCTATAATATTGGGTTATATTTTTGCATTATACACCAGTGGTCCTGGATGTCCATGTGGCTGATGGGGTGTAAAGCAATGGTTTCTTGGCTCCGCCGACTGTCCCGGAATGAGGAATAATCTTCTTATTTCTGGTATATGTGATGGAATGAGACGTGTTCTTAGCTTTACTGTGCTATAGATTTTATAATGAGCGTTCACCTTCTACAGGCTCTAAACTGGACGGTGAGGAAAGACTAGCGGAGTGCAAGGATAGAGAGAGCCCCACGGCGCTGAGCACGTTACCAGATCAGGAGACAGGTAAGGCTAATATTATGGGGATTTCTGGTCATTGAGGAGCCCCCTAGTTTGATTACATTTCTCTTAGGGCTCGTATAGACTTGCGGTTGGGTTGGGTGGGGAGGAGGTAAAACACGCAATTGAACCATGTTTTTACTGCCATCCAGTGCCAGGACAAGGACATCTAGAGCCCAGGGCGAACATGCCAAACTGCGCCCCCCCCCCAGATGTATGACCAGTATGTGTCAGTAAAAATCACCCCCCCACACTCAAAAAAAAAAAAAAAAAAAAAGAGCACGGACGAGTACACATCTTCCCCCCCTACACACTCCAAATATCCCCTCCCAGCACAAATCCCCCCCCCCCCTCAATCCCCCATCCTAGCACAAATCTTCCTACCATCCTTCCTCCTGACACAAATCTCCCTAAATCACCACTTTTAGCACACCCCCCAGCTCGGGGCGAATATGCCAAACTGCGCCCCCGCTCTCAAGATGTATGACCAACATCTGTCAGCAAACCCCCCCCCCCCAAAAAAAAAAAAACTGACCACAAATCTGCATGCTTTCCCGCTATCCCCAGTACAAATCAAATCCACCCCCCTGCTGAAATCCCCCTCCCAGCACAAATCCCCCCCCCCCCCAAAAAAAAAATTGAGCACAAATCTGCATGCTTTCCCCCTATCCCCAGTACAAATCCTCCCCCCGATTCCCCCCCAGCTCAGATGCCCCTTCCTTCCTTAAAAAAAATCACCTCCTCCTAGCACAAATCCTCTACCCCTAAAATTTCGCCTCCAGGTATACCTCTCCCCCTCCCGCCACTCTCCAAATCCCCCCTCCCACCACCTCCCCAATCCCCCATCCTAGCGCAAAACTTCTTCCTACCATCCCTCCTCCTGACACAAGTCTCCCTAAATCACCTCTTAGCACCCCCCCCCCCCCAAAAATTTTCTTTCCTAGAATGATACTTACCCCCTGCGCTCCTCGCGTTCCAACACAAATCACCTCCCCGGTCCCCCCCCCATCTCCTTGGCGACCCCCCCACCTCACATGATACCACAGTGCCCAGGGCAGAGTCCACCCCTTGTCCATGGCTGGTGGGAGGGGCCAGCAGGGGGCTGTACAGAGCTTCCTGAAAACATTGCAGCACCCCGGCCTTAGTACTCCCACCAAGAGCTCTCAGTCCTGATACAAGCAGTGGGTGGGCTCTTGGGAGGAGTTATGCAAATACCAAAATGCCTTGATGTGTGGGTGTCATTTTGGAGGAGTGGGAAAAATGTGCTGATGGGGACAGCCTTCATTACATTTGCAGATCATTGCTGAACTCAGGGCTGCTGTTAGAAATCATGGGGGCCCATACAGCCCTCCTGACGGGACCCCCCAATCCCCCACCTCCTGGGGTGCAGCAGAAAAGCAACACTGAATTTATCTGCCTACACCTCGAAAATGGAAAAATGTCCCTCCTCTGCTTCCACCTCCTGGGCCCCACTGTTAACCTGATGGGGCCCAGGGAAAGGACAGAGTCTGTCTTACTGAAAACAATAGCAGTCTGCAGTCTTTAATGATGTGAAACATCCACAATGCTGTTTGTCCAGCTATAAGCCGGGTACACGCTACAGTTTTTTTTTTTTTTTCGCGGGTTGCACGAAAAAAAACAGACAGCTCCGGTCGGGAGCCGCTGTACTAACAATGAGAGGTTAGTCCAGCAATCTCCCCTGCTGAGCTGTTCTGACAGGGGAACCCCCCCTCCGCCAAAACACTCCGATCAGCGCTCTCTGCCATTGGCTGACAGCACTGATCGGGAGTCGGTCGGCTGCTGGTTTTCCAGCACACACGTCCAACAGAAGCCACCCGAACAACGGTCGATTTTCTTTTGAACCGGTAAATGTCTCCCGACATTCAGCCCGTGTGTCCCGGGGGCTTTACAGTCATATTAAGGAGATCAGAGGAGGCGTTTTATTTACACAATGGAAGAGGAAGTTTTTGTATCCCTATAATAATGATGTGGTGATGGTGGCGGGATTGTAAATGAAAGGAAAATGTCCGTTTAACCAAACAAACGGTTCCTCCTCCAGACGGGGTAAACTTTGTCTGGCCAGAGATGATCCCGGCTCAGACGTATCACCCTCTCAGCAGCAGCCTGAACACGGATGTGACGGGGCGCCCCCGGAGGGAGAAAGTGAGACTACCCGTGTCCATCCTCAGCGGGAAACCAGCATCTGTACTGAATAGCAAGGTGAGTGTAAGCTCCTCTGGTTCAGAGACTGAAGTGACTGGCTCAGTGTTCTCAGTACAGCGCTGCGGTATATGTCAGAGCTATATAAATGTATAATAATAGCGTGTGACTGGAGGGGGGGGGGGGATTAGAGTGTACATTTTTTTTATTAAAAAATCACACAAACATACAGCTCAGATCAAAGCAAATCAGAAAAACGTTTCTTGACAAGATAACATAGAAAGAAACATATTTTAATGACAACTACAAACCCCGAAACTCAACTTAAACACAATCCAGGCTAAGAAACATTTTGAGATTTAATCGCCATCAGGATGCAATTCCAACCCCCCTCCCCACATCATTCACCCCGACTTCCACATCATTCACCTTACATTCTGCACCAGCCACCCTCATGCCTTTCCCACCTCCCCCATCATCCAATCCATCCCTCATTCCACCCGCACTTCTGCTACGCCGAGGAGGAGGGGGTTGGCACCACCATACATTCTGGTCCAGCACCTTCCACTGCCTTCACTACACTAGGAGAAACAATAGGTGCAGACACAGACTTGACAACCACACTTTCTGACACTGGGAGACCACAGACTGGGGGGACACTGACACCACGGAGGGCCTCACAGACACAGATTCTGACAGGACAGAGACTCTAGGATTCCCTGGTACAACCCCCGCCAACCCAGACTCTTCTCTATCCAGATGGAAGAATTCCTCCACTAACTCTGGCCTATTGTGCAAAGCCTCAGGGCACCGGCTATAAGGGTGACCAACCTTATCACATAGGTTACATTTAATGATGTTACAGTCCCTTGTCAGATTCCCTAGTTCCTGACACAAAGAGCACTTCTGTTCTGGACATTTAGAGGAGAAATGTCCCTTGACTCCACATTTATGGCACAGTTTAGGTTGACCAGGGTAGAAGACGATAATTCTAGCTCTACCAATAAAGGCAGAGGAGGGCAAATGCTGGACCACATTCCCACACACACTCAACCTCATTGACACCGATCACCCACCCGTCCAGATTCCTCTATCATCCACAATCTTTTTTAGCGGGCACAACCTCCTCAACCAGACCCATAAATCCTCAGGGGGTATAGACTCATTCCTTGTCAGGATAGTCACATTCTTCATCAAGGGCTGTCGTGAGATTACCTTAGGGACAAGCCCCTTCCAGTCCGGCTGGTCCCTATATACATATTCAAACCGCTCCCAAAACAGATCCAGTGACTCTGGACGCACAAATGATAAATCATATTTATAGGAACCAGCCGGACTGATGAGGGCATAAATATCCTCCGCCTTAAATCCCATGGCTAGGATCTTATCCACAACCACCCTCCTGATAGGTGGAATACCTCCTCCTTCCCACCTGAGCTGTACAACATTCCTGCTTTAATAGAAGAAGGTGCGTTAGGTGAAAGTCGCACAACTGGCTCCCTTCAACCAGCAGCAGCATGACTTTGTCCCAACACAGCCTTAGCATAATTCCTAACTGGGACAGATGAAACATTAACTGGCTGCATAGGAATATTAACCGGCTGCATAGGAACCTCTGAAATCTGGTTTGGTAAATTACGCACCACTTGATCCTCCCTCCTCCCCTCCAGCACAACAGTCCCCTTCACCATAGTCCCAGAAGTACCACCATTACCAGCAGTCCCGTCATCAAGTAAAGTCTTCTGTTTAGAAAAAAAACCAGTTGTTTCAGCATTCATACGACCCGCCTGCTCTGCAGTTTCAATGTTCATGTGACATTCTTGCTCTGCACTGTTAGTGTCCATGTGGGACTCCTCACAGCCAGCTAATCCATCCTGCATTCTCTGCTGCTTGCAAGGATCTGTTGGCAGGTGCAATCTCAGGAAAGTCCTCCACACACTGAGAGATTTTCAGCAAGCACTCCTTGACCATGATCCTCATCTGACGAGTCGGTGCCACTCAAGGAAGACTCCATTTTGTAATGGTCTGCAGCAATCCGCTATTTTCCTCAACCTCCCCTAGAGATGACCCAGGCTGCTGGGGAGAGAGGGTGGCAGATACTGACTCAGACACGACAGATCCTAAGACAGGGGTAGTACTGGGGCCACCATGTGAAGCCACTTCCTTACCCCCCATCCATACTGTCGCCGTTGCTCTGGCATCCACCCTCTGGCTGGTACTGGCACAGGCACTTGCCTTCATCTGTTAGAATCTCTCCTCATTCTCACACTTTTCTCTGAACACACCGCTGCTCTCCTTCAGAGAGGCGACCAACTTCTCCTGCTTTTTCAATGCCTCTTCCAGAGACTTCAGCTTGGAGACTTCCCTCTTACTGTTTTCAGACTTACTATGCAGGTATTTCTTTTTCCTGAGATCTTCTTTCATGACAGTAAGTTTATGTTCCTCCTTAGCAATGCGGCGCAGTCTGTTCACCACTTTATCCTGGAAGACTGGTAAGGACTCCCCTTGCATAGGGACAGGCCCAGGATCCATTGCAGCTTGAGCACATGGAGTAGGCCTCAGTGCCTCTGGAGAGCCTCCACCTTCATCTCCCCCCACCCACTGCATGGTGGTTGGGGGAGAAGCCTGCAGGACAGGCCCAGGTTTGATGTTTCCTCTAGCTGAGACCAAAGTAGAGTGAGCCAACAGCACCTTGCAAAACAGCACCACCTGGTGGAGAAACTCCTCTGGTACAGAGACTGATGTGACTGGCTCTGTGTTCTTTGTACAGCACTGCTGTATATGTCAGAGCCAGGCATGTACTGGCCATTGGGACTACAGGGAGTTTCCCGGTGGGCCGATGGCTCAGTGGGCCGATTTCAGTGACAGTGGACCGCTGCCTCCCTCCAGTCCTCTGTCCCCCCCCCCCCGCAGTGCTCACCTCCTCTCCCTGGCTAGTTATGCAGCGCGCCTGAATACAGACATGATGCTCAGGAGTCATCACTTAGAAGCTCATCATACGATCTGGAAGGAGGGCGGCCTCACTTTCCTGCCTAATCTTGTTCCATTGGGGGGGGGGGCGCCAAACTGATTCTTTGCCCCAGGTGAAATAATGTCTAGCTTCCCCACTGATACTGCCTATAAGAGAAATAATGTAAAACGGCTAATAGCTAGTGGGGGGGGGGGGGGCTTGGGTGACAAGCCGGCATGGGAGAGACCTGTCAAAGTGGGCCAGTCTGGGTGAAGTCCAGGGCCAAATTTTTGTCCCAGTCCAGCCCTGGTCAGAGCTAAATAAATGTATAATTATAATAGTATGTGACTGTGGGGGAGGGGACATTAGAGTGTAAGCTCCTCTGGTAAGAGACTAACGTGACCGACTCAGTGTTCTCTCATTGGCCACTTTATTAGGTACACCTGTTCAATTGCTTGGTAACACAAATTGCTAATCAGCCAATCACATGGCAGCAACTCAATGCATTTAGCCATCTAGATGTAGTGAAGACGACTTGCTGAAGTTCAAACCGAGCATCAGAATAGGGAAGAAAGGGGATTTAAGTGACTTTGAACATGGCATGGTTGTTGGTGCCAGATGGGCCAGTCTGAGTATTTCTGGGATTTTCACACACAACCATCTCTCGGGGATTACAGAGAATGGTGGGAAAAAGATAAAATATCCAGTAAGCAGCGGTTGTGTGGAGGAAAATGCCTTGTTGATGTCAGAGGTCAGAGGAGAAAGGGCAGACTGGTTCCAGATGATAGAAAGGCAATAGTAACTTGTTACTTGTAACCACTTGTTACATCCAAGGAATGCAGAATACCATCTCTGAACACGCAACACATCCAACCGTGAAGCAGATGGGCTACAGCAGCAGAAGACCACACCGGGTGCCACTCCTGTCAGCTAAGAACAGGAATCTGAGGCTACAATTGGCACAGGATCACCAACATTGGACAATAGAAGATTGGAAAAACGTTGCCTGGTCTGATGAGTCTGGATTTCAGCTGCGACATTCAGATGGTGGGGTCAGAATTTGGCGCATGGATCCATCCTGCCTTATATCACCGGTTCAGGCTGGTGGTGGGGGGTGTAATGGTGTGGGGGATGGGGTATCACCGGTTCAGGCTGGTGGTGGGGGTGTAATGGTGTGGGGGATGGGGTATCACCGGTTCAGGCTGGTGGTGGGGGTGTAATGGTGTGGGGGGGGGATATTTTCTTGGCACACTTTGGGCCCCCCCCCATTTAAACCGCACGACCTACCTGGGTATTGTTGCTGACCATGTCCATCCCTTTATGACTACAGTGTCCCCATCTTCTGATGGCTCCTTCCAGCAGGATAATGCACCATGTCACAAAGCTCCAATCATCTCACCACTGGACAATGAGGTCCCTGTACTCCAATGGCCTCCACAGTCACCACATCTCATCCAATAGAGCACCTTTGTTAAGTGGTGGAACGGGAAATTCCCATTATAAATGTGCAGCCGACAAATCTGAAGCAAGTGTGTGATGTTATCAGGTCACTATGGAGAAAAATCTCTGAGGAACATTTCCAACACCTTGTTGTATCTGCCACCAAGAATGAAGGCCAATGTGGGTCCAACCCGGGACTAGCAAGGAGGACCTAATAAAGGGGGTCCAACCCGGGACTAGCAAGGAGGACCTAATAAAGGGGGTCCAACCCGGGACTAGCAAGGAGGACCTAATAAAGGGGGTTCAACCCGGGACTAGCAAGGTGGACCTAATAAAGGGGGTCCAACCCGGGACTAGCAAGGTGGACCTAATAAAGGGGGTCCAACCCGGGACTAGCAAGGTGGACCTAATAAAGGGGGTCCAACCCGGGACTAGCAAGGAGGACCTAATAAAGGGGGTCCAACCCGGGACTAGCAAGGAGGACCTAATAAAGGGGGTCCAACCCGGGACTAGCAAGGTGGACCTAATAAAGGGGGTCCAACCCGGGACTAGCAAGGTGGACCTAATAAAGGGGGTCCAACCCGGGACTAGCAAGGTGGACCTAATAAAGGGGGTCCAACCCGCTACTAGCAAGGTGGACCTAATAAAGTTGCCAGTGAGTGTATATAAATGTATAATAATAATAGTGTGTGACTGTGGGGGGACATTAGAGTGTAAGCTCCTCTTGCGGGTCATTATACAGGGAGGTGTTTGTGGTGTCCCCGTAGACATATCTTGTATTTTTGTGTCTCCTCCAGTTTGCGGCGGTGGAAGATCCGGTGAGACGCGCGGTGCGCACTTCCTCCACCACGCCTTCAAACAGCGCTGTGAAACGCATCCCGCGAGGATTCCACCTCATCCCGGCGGTGGCGCAGTTTGGGGTGCTCAGAGAGGGGCACACGTACGCCCTGACAGTGATCATGAAGAATGTCGGAGTGGACTTCTGCCGGTAATCCCTCAATAATAGATAGAATATTACTGACAAGAATGGAGTACGGGGTTTATAAACCCTTCACAGTCTGAGGGGGGGGCGTGCAACAACAACAACATTGTAACAAAAAAAAAAAAAAACTGGATTAGATGTGCGCGGCAACCAATCAGCTATTAGCTTTCATTTTCAAAGCTTAACAAGTAGAAGCTGATTGGTTGCTATACACAGCTGCTCCAGATTCTGTCCGCTCCAGTTTTAGTAAATGAATGTGTCGTTTTATTGATTTTTTTGCTAAGTTATAAACTGGTGAGTTGTTATTTTATAGACGTGCAGTGTTCGTTTACGTTTCATTCGTTTTTTTTTTTCCGGATCATTCGTTATGATCGCAATTTGTAAATTCCAAAATTTGTAAATTCGAACATGCGATAATAAGAAAGAAAATTCAAAAATTCGAAGGAACGAAAATCCGAAAATTCCAAATAATAACTAAATATTAAATTATAGGTATTGGAATTTCCTTTCAAATTTGGCTGTTAGTGAACGAAATGAATACGAATTTATCCGAAGCTACAAATGATCTGAATTAACGAATGCCGTATCTAGGCAAATGGAACGGAATGAATAAATAATAATAAAAAAGTTTTTATTATTATTATTTCTATTAATTTGTTACGTACCATTCGTTTTAGATACAGCATTCGTTATTTTGGATAATTCGTAACTTTGGATGAATTCGTATTCGTTACGTTCACTAACAGCCAAATTTGAAATAAAATTCCAATACCTATAATTTAATAGTTATTATTAGTTAGTTCTTATTTAGAATTTTTGGATTTTCGTTCCTTCGAATTTTTGGATTTTTCTTTCCTATTTTCGAATTTCTGAATTCCGAATTAACGAATTTACAAATTCCGAATATTCGATTTTTCGAATTTACGAAAAAAACGAATGAAATGAAAACAAACACATTTTTCATCAGTGCACATGTCTAGACACCATCCCGCTTTCCATAAATTAAACTATCACTTTATTTTAAAAAATAAAATAAAAACTCAAATTTTTCTGTGCGCTTAATTGAATGCATGCCAAAAACACAGCTTGACTATTCATCGGCGGCACCGCTGGTTCCTATGTGCGCCACACTTTATTGTTTGGCGCAATGACGTCACTGGCTCCGCCCTACGTGTTGCGTCACGTGATTTCTTCAGGGGATTATTTTTGGTCAGTTTTGCTTTGATAATAAAAAATCAGTTGATCTCCATGATGATGTCACTGCCTCCGCCCTACATGTTGCGTCACTAACGTGATTTTTTCAGGGGATTATTTTTGGTCAGTTGTCCTTTGATAATAAAAAAATCAGTTGATAATAAAAAAAATAGTTGATATCCATTACTATTTACATGAAGAGCAGTTTATCCTAAAAAAAAAACACGGTATAAAGGTGGAATTCACCTGAGCGGCCCCCAGATTTTGCATACTTTTGAAGGGTGTCGGGTCTGAAGAGGTTGGTGGACGCTGCTTTAGTTTTACTTTTCCCATGTGCAGCACATAGAATAGAGATCCCACATTTCACTGCTGTGTGATCACACATAACTCCAATAGATACAGATCAATATACAGTCCACATACCAGAATAGACACTTGCTGACCTCAATACGTATATATATATGTATATATATATATATATATATATACGGCTTGCAATTAGTTTGCCGGGGTTATGGCTACAGATATCACCCATAAACCAGGTTTGTTTTTTCTCATGAAAGCAATCTGAGCAGCTAATCAGCCGCTGGATCGCTTTAAGAAGCAGCAGGAGGAGCCTTACCCCCACCCCCACCCCCGCCGCTCACCGGTGTGTTTCTCGGACTTACTGTTTTCACTGACACACCTGAGAAACGATCCGATGGGTCACGCAGCTGACCATAGAGGTTACCAGATCAACTCTATGGTCTTGGAGGAACAGATCGACGTAATGACGTCACTTCCCGTCTAGGGCAGAACTAAACTATTTAACTTTTTTTTTAAAGCAAAAGATTCCTTTTTTTTTAAATTTTTAAAAATTTTTTTAAATTTATTTTTTGCTTTTAAAGGTAAAGGAGAGATTTGGGGTCTTATTGACCCCAGATTTCCCCTTAAAGAGGACCTGTCATCCTTATTCTGTTACAATGGATGTTTCTATTCCTTGTAATAGGAATAAAAGTGATAAAAAATAAATAAAAAGCTACAGTGTCAAAATAAAAAATAAAATAAGATTTTTTTTTTTTTTTAAAGTGCCCCTGTCCTAACGCATACGTAAGTCGTGCACGCATATGTAAACGATGTTCGCACCACACATGTGAGATATCGCTGTGAACGTCAGAGCGAGAGCAATAATTCTAGCGCTAGACCTCCTCTGTAATTCTAAACTGGTAACCTGTAAAAATGTTTACAGTGTCGCCTATGGAGATTTTTATTTCGTTTGTTGCCATTCCACGACTGATGTGCGCAATTTTGAAGCGTGACATGTTAGGTATTTATTTACTCGGCGTAACATCATCTTTTATATTTTCCCCAAATAATTGAGTTATATGTTTTGTGTTCTTTTGCAATCAAAATTCATTAATGTGTATTTCCCCCCCAAAAAAAGCCACGTAATACAGTGTGAAATAAAATATTACAAAACGATCGCCATTTTATTCTCTAGGGTCTCTTTTTTTTTCTAAGAAAAATATATACCGTAATATTTAGGGGTTCTAAATACTTTTCTAGCAAAAAAAAACTTGTAAGCGAAAGGTGCCAGAAAAGGATTGGTCAGTAAGTGGATAGGAAGCCACTCACCGCATACAACTTTATTGTTCCGGCACTGTTCAGGACACTCCAACCAGCTCCTCCCACTAACGCATTTCGCCTTCTAATGTAGAGCCTCAATCTCAGGTCTTTACCAACAAGCCCCAGCAGTGTTTGGGACACTCCGCCCAGCTTCTTCTGATGAGTTGCCCCCTGCTGGGGCTTGTTGGTAAAGACCTGAGATAGAGTTTTCCTGTTAATTATGGTGTTTGGACGGGGTGCATCCTGAAGATCACCCCCCCCCCCCAGCTGAGGTGGTGTCAGCGATTGGTCCTTCAATGGGTTCCAGGCATATGGTGTCAGTCCACACAAGGTGAGTCTGTTCTGGTCTATGATTCATCTACCAGTTCTGTTTTGGGTGAAGTGGGAAACTTCGAGCTGGCTACAGACGCTGACCAGAGAGAAACATTCATAGAAGGGATGATAGCAGATGCTATAGGTGGCAGATATAGGGGGCATATCATTTATTTTATGTCTGACACAGATCAGCCCCTGCGCAGCCTCTTACTTGTGACTTGCTACAAAAGTTACAATGTTGCGGTCTGATCTCTGGGCTATAAAAGTTACAATGTTGCAGTCTGATCACTGGGCTACAAAAGTTACAATGTTGCGGTCTGATCACTGGGCTACAAAAGTTACAATGTTGCGGTCTGATCACTGGGCTACAAAAGTTACAATGTTGCGGTCTGATCTCTGGGCTATAAAAGTTTCAATGTTGTGGTCTGATCACTGGGCTACAAAACTTACAATGTTGCGGTCTGATCACTGGGCTACAAAGCTTACAATGTTGCGGTCTGATCACCGGGGGGAGGGAGACTGAGAAAATGCTTCCTCCTGCCTGCAGCAGACCGATGACATCATCTCAGCCTAGGCAAAGTCACTGCTCATGGGTGGGATTAACAGACAGGGAGTCAGCTGAGCGCTGGTAAATATACCCCCATGTTGGAGTACATTTACTGGGTATTAGTGGGTTAATCCACCTAAGTGGATTACCAAACCGCGCGTTCCCTCTCCCGGGGCCTCTGTGCAGCTTCCAGGTGAAGAGAATTATGAGATTTCTGATCTCTAATGTCAGCCGATAGAACTGGGAGCCATTTTTCTTCCCCCAAAACTCATCCATATCCATATCCTTGTGTCAGAGATGGCAGCAACCTCCCTTCCATCACAGCAGCCTCGCCGCCCTCCTGTGACCCTCTGACTGCTATTCATTAATACGCTCTGCTGGCTTCCCAGTCACAGCTCTATGGGCAGAGCGCAGTACAGGAGCTCCCCCTGGTGGCCGAACCTCAGTTGGTGCCGTGGATAAGAGATGTCCTGAAATAGCCCAAGATTTTTGTTTGATGCATCTGATTTAAAGTTGAAGTTTAAGAGTACATTTACTACTGGTGGGCTGCTCCCCCGGGCACTGTGACGTACCCGGAAATCGCGCTGCTCGTGCGCACTGCGCGCCTCCCCTGGGCTGGGGATTGCGTTGCTTGGTATCAGACCCAGTGCTTCTGTTAGAAACCACAGAGCCCCGTACAGACAACCTGACACGGGGGACCCCCGTACAGGCAACCTGACACGGGGGGTCCCATACCGGCAACCTGACACGGGGGGTCCCGTACAGACAACCTCACACGTGGGGCCCCGTACAGACAACCTGACACGGGGGGCCCCGTACAGACAACCTGACACGGGGGGCCCCGTACAGACAACCTGACACGGGGGGCCCCGTACAGACAACCTGACACGGGAGGCTCCGTACAGACAACCTGACACGGGAGGCCCCGTACAGACAACCTCAGACGTGGGGCCCCGTACAGACAACCTCAGACGTGGGGCCCCGTACAGACAACCTGACACGGGGGGCCCCGTACAGACAACCTGATACGGGGGGCCCCTTACAGACAACCTGACACGGGGGGCCCCGTACAGACAACCTCACATGGGGGGCCCCGTACAGACAACCTCAGACGTGGGGCCCCGTACAGACAACCTGACACGGGGGCCCCGTACAGACAACCTGACACGGGGGGTCCCGTACAGGCAACCTGACACGGGGGGTCCCGTACAAACAACCTCACATGGGGGGCCCCGTACAGACAACCTCAGACGTGGGGCCCCGTACAGACAACCTGACACGGGGGGCCCCGTACAGACAACCTGACACGGGGGGCCCCGTACAGACAACCTCACATGGGGGGCCCCGTACAGACAACCTCAGACGTGGGGCCCCGTACAGACAACCTGACACGGGGGGCCCCGTACAGACAACCTGACACGGGGGGCCCCGTACAGACAACCTCACATGGGGGGCCCCGTACAGACAACCTCAGACGTGGGGCCCCGTACAGACAACCTGACACGGGGGGCCCCGTACAGACAACCTGACACGGGGGGCCCCGTACAGACAACCTGATACGGGGGGCCCCGTACAGACAACCTCACATGTGGGGCCCCGTACAGACAACCTCACATGTGGGGCCCCGTACAGACAACCTGACACGGGGGCCCCGTACAGACAACCTGACACGGGGGCCCCATACAGACAACCTGACACTGGGCCCCAGACACCCAATGCTTCAGTTATGAATGAGCGCAGTGATGATCGGTATCGATCACTTATTGTGTTCATTCGGGAAAGGAAGGGGCTGGTAAATATGATATTACTGGAACCAATCCCCTGTATGGCTCTCTCTGCAGCAGCTGAAAGCCAACAGGAGGGAGGGGAGGAGAAGCCGGCTTTCAGCTGCTGCAAAGAGCCATACAGGGGATTGGTTCCAGTAATTGCCCTCCTGCCATACAAATCACCCTGCCTGTCCATATCTGAGGCACCTTGTGTCTGGGCCCCCCTGCTGGCCCGGGCCCCGTACAGGAGGACTGGTGGTACCTCCTTATCTACGGCCCTGATCGGATCGCCATGAACGGCCAAGATACCACGTAATCGTTGTGCGATGACACGTTACATAGTAATCAGGAGTCATGAATGGAATCCATTCATGACATCATTGTTTTTACTACTGTGTGTGATCTGTGATTTGTCACCAGTGATCACATGATACCCGGGCCAAACAGCACCCTGTACCATATGATAGTTGTGAGCCAATCACAGCATTACAATAGTAAACAATGAGTCTCATGAATGAGAGCCAAACAGTGCTGATTAAATTCCACCAAAAGAAAGCTCTATTTGTGTGAAAATAATATATATCAAGTTAATTTGGGTACAGTGTTGCATGACCGCTCAATTATCAGATAAAGTAGGGCCAGTGCTTCATAGCAAAAAATAGTGTCTGGTCATGAAGGGGGTGAAACCTTCCGGAGGTCAAGTGGTTAAGTCCGAAAAAAGAATTGCAATCTGACGTAACACATCACACTAAAAGAGCCAGGATTTATTTATAGATTATGTTAATTATTTAGTTTCACATTTCTTCATTGAACAAACCATTTCTACTTAATATGAGATCACAGAGAACTTGTGTTTCTTCCGGCAGGTTCCGGGTGAAGTCTCCACCCCCAAGCAGTGGCCTGAGAGTCATCTACACCCCGGGGCCGGTAAGTGTCCCAGATGTCCTTCCACAGGGCTAAGACTGGTATGAGCGTTCATCTGATACTACGCCCCCCCCCCCCCCCCCATGGTACAGATCAGATACATACAGAAATATGTTTTCTTTCTCCAACTTTCTGATTTCATTTGTATATTTATTAGCTTTTCTCCTACAATATAAAGGAGCTTCTGAAATGACTTAAAGGCCATTATGAGGGGTTCCCACCATCCCTGTGCTGAGTTCCCGGGTCTGTACACCTGCTGTGCCCATTATGAGGGGTTCCCACCATCCCTGTGCTGAGTTCCCGGGTCTGTACACCCGCTGTGCCCATTATGAGGGGTTCCCACCATCCCTGTGCTGAGTTCCTGGGTCTGTACACCCGCTGTGCCCATTATGAGGGGTTCCCACCATCCCTGTGCTGAGTTCCTGGGTCTGTACACCCGCTGTGCCCATTATGAGGGGTTCCCACCATCCCTGTGCTGAGTTCCTGGGTCTGTACACCCGCTCTGCCCATTATGAGGGGTTCCTACCATCCCTGTGCTGAGTTCCTGGGTCTGTACACTTTATGAGGGGCTCCCACTAGGGATGAGCTTCAGTTTCAGACCTAAATTGACAAACTAAATGAGGTGTTTGTTTTTCCCACCCGCCAACTCTATATGTGACAGCCTCCCACTCAGACTGGTTGTTAGGGAGCTTATGGTCGTCAGCTTCCTAGCAACCAGTGACGTATCCTCACCCTGGCTAGGCTCCCCGGATCACACCTTTGCTCTATATATGAATAATAAATACAATAAACTAATACATTGCTACATTGTATTTACTGAATGACACTTCCAGACTTGGTGGATGTAAGGAATGTGTCCTCATACTTTGTTGGAAGCTCGAAGGACGGATCTCTTACATTCTCTGTATGACTTCCATTTTTCTGGTCACTGAATCTTCACACAGATTTCTCCATCTCATGTCATCTGTGCAGGTGGCGGCGGGAATGCAGACGAGGTTGGAAGTAGAATTGTTTGCTATGGCCATCGGATTGGAAGGGCCGGAGGGGGCCGCTGAATGTTCACATTGCATCGAGATCCAGAGTGAGGTGGAGACCCTCTTCCTACCGGTCACTGCAAATATCCTTTACTGGAGAGCAGAGTTACCTCAAAGCATCATCTGTTATCACATGACCCCGCAGTGTCCCCACCCGTCATACGACCCCGCAGTGTCCCCACCCGTCATACGACCCCGCAGTGTCCCCACCCGTCATACGAGCCCGCAGTGTCCCGACCCGTCATACGAGCCCGCAGTGTCCCCACCCGTCATACAGACCCGCAATGTCCCCAGCCGTCATACGAGCCCGCAGTGTCCCCCACCCGTCATACGAGCCCCGCAATGTCCCCAGCCGTCATACGACCCCCGCAGTGTCCCCACCCGTCATACGAGCCCCGCAATGTCCCCAGCCGTCATACGAGCCCCAGTGTCCCCAGCCGTCATACAAACCCACAGTGTCCCCACCCGTCATACCACCCCGCAGTGTCCCCACCCGTCATACCACCCCGCAGTGTCCCCACCCGTCATACAAACCCGCAGTGTCACCACCCGTCATACGACCCCGCAGTGTCCCCACCCGTCATACAAACCCGCAGTGTCCCCACCCGTCATACAAACCCGCAGTGTCCCCACCCGTCCTGTAACTCCACAGTGTCCCCACCCGTCATACAAACCCGCAATGTCCCCACCCGTCATACGAGCCCGCAGTGTCCCCACCCATACATTAACTTCCTCCTTCCTAAGTCAGCACTAATATTTTCTAGAGAAATATTGATTTTTAGATATTTTCATTCCTAAAGCTGCTCAGTGCAATCTCACTGGTAATATTCCTCAGGAGTGACATCACAACAGATTACGCAGTTTTCAGAGGGGGAATATGATAGTGATGTCATCATTTGGGTCGGCGGTGCGGCAGACGGTGTGATTGAGGATGGATCTACATCGGGGGGACATTTATTTTTCAATAAAGGAATTGTCAGAAACTCATGTACTGTCAATACTCATTCACATTGGGGGGCTGGGATCTGGGTCCCCCCCCCCCTTGTGAAAAGGGGCTTCCAGATTCCGATAAGCCCCCTGCCCGCAGATCCCCACAACCACCGCCCAGGGTTGTGGGGAAGAGTTCCTTGTCCCCACCAACATGAGGACAAGGTTCCGTGGGGTGCCACAAAACACCCCCCCCCCATTTTGAGGGCATGTGGCCAGGTATGGTTCAGGAGGGGGGGCCCCTTCCTGGCCTACATGTTCGGATAAGAGTCTGGTTTGGGGGGGGAACCCAACAACATTCTTTTTTTTTTACCCTTAAAATCCATATCAGACTCGAATGGCCTGGTATGGATTGGGTTTTTTTTTTCTGACTTTTCTATTGCCAGCATTATTTTGTGAACATTTCAGCTGTCAGTGTAGAAGTCCGCTGATAGGTTATCGGTTGCTAAGGATGCGGCGGTCGGCTTCCCAGCCCACTCCTTAACAACCAGCTTATTCTTCACACAGAATTCAAATCAGTCGATCATTTTTTCGACCGACCTGAATTGGAATTGTTCTGAAAATTTGGAATTTGTTAGAAAATTCATAAACGAAACAAAATTAAACAAAACTAAACAAATTAACTAAACAAAATTAGTAACAATAACGAATTTATCTGAAACTAAACAAATGTTTCCGTTCTGCGTGTCTAGTTCAGGAGCTGGAGCCAAGCACAGCGGCCGCACTGATATCCCCATCACAGACTATCCTGTTATACACAGTGCTGTTTTATGATTGTTCTATCCTTAACCCCACCCCCACCAGTCCTCACAGAGGGCGTGTACGAGAGCCGCATGGAGGGCGCAGCAAACGGAGATTTGGGGCCGGGAGTGAAGCTGATCAGTAGCAGCCTCCAGTCCAGACTGGAGCTTCTCAGACCAAGAAAAATGTCAGAAACCGGTATGTACCCTCCAGAAGGAGCAACTAACGGGGGGGAGGGGGGCATTAAATCTAGGTGTCGCTCAGGTACCAGGCAGAGAATGGGGCACAGGATGGAGAAGAGAAGAACCAGCTCTACTGTAAAGTTATATATTCATTCATTATAGATATCCATTTACTATCTTCAGTTACACTGTCAACTCAAACCTCAATTCTCTCTTCCCAACACCATAGCAATAAATTACAGGTTACAGCCGGGATTTTGTTCTGTCCTGGGAGATGATTCTAAACTTGTCATTTTGTTCTCTTCCAGGTCGATCTTCAGGACTCTGATTCGCATTTATTACCACCATAGAAATTCTAAAATTTATTTTGCTACCTTGTAATATTTAAATAAAGTTTGAGAATCAATGTTTTTGTCCAATCGATCACTTCAATGTGGGCCAAGACAGACTGAGATAGGACCAGCCAGGAATATCACATAAAGATGGTCTACTCATCTTCTCCATGGCCGGATCTAAGGGGGGTGCTGGGGTGTGCTACTCTCCCCAGATTTTGGATGCGCCCCCCTCAATGCTGTGCTGGCCATCCCTGATTCCCGGACCTTTCCCTAGCCTGAGCACAGGCACGAAGATCTCCTCTTCCCCCTTACACACCGAAATGATCTGTGCAGTGTGTAGCGGAGTTGCCATTCCAACATTCCAACCAGGGAGCTTCACAGGTCAGAACTGTAACACAGTAACCAGCTACACATTGAGCAGATCATAGTGGTGTGTGAGGGAATCTGATTTCAGCTACAGAGTGTGCGGCGGAGATCTTAGTACCTGTGCTCAGGCTGTATCCTGTGCAGGGATGGGAAAGAGAGCAGTGGTGACCCCTGTCCTCTACCGTGCTGACCAATCCTCAGCTCTGCTGACCCGCATCCTCAGCCTTACTGCCCCCCCAGTACACTGCCTTACCGATTCCTGTACACTCCCCTGCTGACCTCCCACACTCCTGACACCATCTACACTGTCCTACAAACTGACAGCCCTATCCACTGCACTACTGACCTCTGTACACGGCCATAGTGACCTCCGATTCCTCTGCCACTGACATTGTTTATTGCACCCCCACCTCAGAGAGGCTAGATCTTGCCCTAATCTCCTCCAGTCCAAAAAAAACAGATACATTGTGTCCATTGTCAGAGATCTGTACATTGTGTTAGAGATCCTTACACTGTATCCAACCACAGAGCTCCAGACATTATACCCATCTATTTGTACATTGTATCCATCATCAGAACTCCAGATGTTCTATCCAACATCAGATATCCTTGCACTGTATCTGTCAGAGCTCCAGCCTTTATACCCATCTTCAGAGATTCATACATTGTGTCTGTACACTGCATCCATGCATTGCATCCACGGTCAGAGATCCGTACATTGCATCTGACCTCAGAGATCCCTACGTCGCATACGACCTCAGAGATCCCTACGTCGCATACGACCTCAGAGATCCTTACGTCGCATCTGACCTCAGAGATCCCTACGTTGACTTTGGATACAATGTACAGATTTCTGACACAAAGTATGGATCTCAGGAATCAGATATAATGTATGGATCTTTAACCTTGGATGCAGCGTTCAGATGTCTGATACAAAGATTTCATGTCAGAGATCTGTTCATTGTATCCAACATCAGCCAATCAGATACCCACTTGCCCTCAAGTCTGAATCCGATTGGTGGTTGAGGTGAAAGAGCTCCACCTCTTTTGTATTGAGACACACAATTACACGTATATTCAGGAAACCCCAAAAAAGCACTTTGATGTAACACACGACCTATGGATGATGACCCACATGCACAGGTATGGGTTTTTATCCAAAATCTGGGGGAAGGACAAAAATTGTTCCTGCACAGGGGCCCTTTAGGCGATTGCTCACCAGTCCAAGGGGCCCTTCACATTTCAGGTTCCTTACGGTGTAATGGCTGACCGTAAGCCATGTTCTGGTCCACACGACTGTGGGAGAGCTTCCAACACCCTCCCATCCCAGTCAAAACAGGTCCTAGGTAGCCCTTCTGGAGGGTCTGCACAAATGGTATGTCCACCCCTGGGCTCAAGGTGTGGCCGAGTGCAATACTATCTTGTCCCCTTTCACTAAAATGTATTAGATTCTCTTCTCCATCCAGGAACAGTATCACTAGCCACACTTATAAAATATTTTTATTAAAATATGTTTTCCAAAAGTGAGGTCTGTACATAGCAAGCAAGTCCTCCTGAATCTCCTCCCCACACAATGTGTGTGAATGGTATGGTCCAAGTATCTACACTCAGGGTAGAACAGCTCTGACCCAATCACAAGTCTCTATTTTCGGAAGCTCCCACTGCGAAGAGGGAGGCCGCGATTGGACGACACATTCGGGCGGGGTTATCACGCTACGGTCAGCATCAGCTTCTCCTTTTTCTTCCGCTTCCTCCTCTTCTCTTCAAACTTCTCGGTGGCGTCTGCAAAGAACAGGACTTCCTCCTTGGCTTCAATCTCTCGCTTTAAGAATTGCAGGCCGGCCATATTTACCCCCATGACGTCCTAGAGAAATAACAGGTAACAAAATCAGTATAGAGATGATTTTTTTTGTTTTACCTCCTCTAGCCTACCATAAAACGCATATGTGCGGCGGCAAAGAGGGCGGACTTTAACACCCAATCATATGCGTCCATGGACGGCCATGGTTTCTGTGCTGAGAGCGTGCTCACTGCGAGAGTCCCAGCACAGTGACCAACTGTCATCGCTCTCTGTCTCTGGTCACCATCAGGAGCCGCTGGGAAAAGCCCCTGATCATGCAACAGCCAATCACAGTGATCAGGAAGTTCTTTCCGGGGTTAAACAGGTTTATATACATTTTTATTATTGTAAAATATACAATATGGCATATTATGTAGATTTTGATCCACCCAGAAACTGGAGCTCCTTACTACTTTTCCTAAATCAGATTGGAGGTTTCAATCAGACAAAGCAAGCAGCATCTACTGGCGATACCAATACTAAAAATGAGAAGTCCTTAGCCACACATCACTACAAAAGACCTGTGTGTGACCTCCATCCAGGGCCACCACCCCACCCACGGGGCCCCAATCATGATCAATCCCTGTGGGTGGGGTGAAACGCGCTGGAAAGGGTGGCCCTGGATGGGGCCCGGGGCTGAGGCTGTTTTTCACACACAGGTCTTTGTAGTGATGTGCAGCGAAGGACTTTTCATTTTTAGTATTGGTATCCACGGAGCTGAGATGAACTCCGTCCTCGCCGGCACTCCCAGCAGTTTATCAAAAGAGAACCCCTTGGAAGCCTCGAGCAACACCCACAGTTATTGGTTCACAGCATCCACTGTGATGTTTTAGGTAACCCATAGTGCTCTAGGGCAGTGGTCTCCAAACTGTGGCCCAGGGGCTGGATGTGGCCCTTTGCTTGCCTTTATCCAACCCTGAAGTACTATTCCCCCCACTGATACCAACTATGGGACACTATTCCTCCCACTGATACCAATGATGGGGCACTATTCCTCCCACTGACACCAACGATGGGGCACTATTCCTCCCACTGACACCAACGATGGGGCACTATTCCTCCCACGGACACCAATGATGGGGCACTATTCCTCCCACTGACACCAATGATGGGACACTATTCCTCCCACTGACACCAATGATTGGGCACTATTTCTCCCACTGACACCAATGATGAGACACTATTCTTCTCACTGACACCAATGATAAGGTATTGTTTACCCTCTCCTCCCCGAAGTCTAAAAGGACACTAAACTGGCCCCTTGTGTGGAGGGTTTGGACCCCTGATCTAGGATATATTTATAGATGAAAAGGCCAGAATATAAAGATGCTGAATGGAGTCAGACAGCAGCGTATTTCAGCACGAAGTGTTTCTTACCCGAACCTCTGACACCCGGGAGATGGTGCAGTTCTTCAGGTCTTCCATGACTCCCAGCAGCATCTGGTTGCTGGTAATTTGGCCAAAATGAATCCTGAATACAAGAGGAAGAAGGGGGAAAAATCCAACATAATTATTATATAAAACATTACAGTCTCCTCCGACTTCAGAGAGAAAACAGATAGAGCCCCGCCTCATTTCCTGGCTGGAGGACGTCCAGCCCCTTCCCCTCCAGCCTGACAGTCCCCGCCCCCTTTTATTCATTGGATTTCAGGTTCACTCAATTGTGGAGGTTCAGCGTCACATGTGGGCGTTACCTAGGGAGGTCTGCATGCAAATTTAGTCTACCTAGGAGTACCCCTCTCCTCCAGACTGACACCCACCAATAAAGGCATTTTGATATTTGCATAACTCCTCCCAAGAGTCAGCCCACTGCTCCCGACACCCACCCATCAAGGCATTTTGAGATTTGCATAACTCCTCCCAAGAGCCTGCCCACCGCTCCAGACAGACACAGACCCCTCAAGGCATTTTGAGATTTGCATAACTCCTCCCAAGAGCCCGCCCACTGCTCCCGACACCCACCCATCAAGGCATTTTGATATTTGCTTAACTCCTCCCACTGCTTGCATCAGGACTGAGTTGGCTCCTTTACCTGAGCAGGAAGAAGAGGCAGCGGCAGATAAGCTCCACCTCCAGACTGCGGAGGATGTAATCCCTGAAGAGGGTCAGCAGGTCAGGGACGTAGGAGAACGGCAGAACGAGCAGCGACTCCTCCAACTCACTGCAACAAAGACAACAATTCCAGGAAAATGAGTCCATATACATTCCCAGACTGTCCTCCCTGTCCCCAGGCTGTCCTCCCCGTCCCCAGCCTGTCCTCCCCGTCCCCAGCCTGTCCTCCCCGTCCCCAGCCTGTCCTCCCCGTCCCCAGCCTGTCCTCCCCGTCCCCAGCCTGTCCTCCCCGTCCCCAGACTGTCCTCCCCGTCCCCAGCCTGTCCTCCCCGTCCCCAGCCTGTCCTCCCCGTCCCCAGCCTGTCCTGCCCGTCACCTTCACCAAGCTTCCTGTCTTACATCCTCGGGGGCGTCACTAAGCTGTGGTGTGCAGGGCGAAACGCGTCAGTGGAGTAGCGCTGGCTGAGGCGGTCATATACACGGATCGGTGATCGGCTTCTTAGAACCTTTTCTACTGGCACCTCTGGATGTGCAAGATTTGACCCCAACGTCCCGATTCCTGAGTACCAGCGGGGGGAGCATACAGCGCTCTTTTTGGAGCAGCACTACAAGATCTGACAGGCAGGGCTGGGGGAAAGGGGGAGTGGGCAGCTGCCCTGGGCACTGTGGTATCACGTGAGGTTTGTGCTCGGAAAGGGAAATTTGAGAGGTAGATTTGTGCTAGGAGAGGGAATTTTTTTGGGGGGGGGGGGGGGGCAGGGAATTTGTGCTAGGATGGGGTATTTGAAGATTTGCTTTAATGACATGATAAGAACTCAGTGCAGGATACCGAACCTTCACTAGATCTCAGCTTGTGGGAGGAGCATGTGACAACGCTGAGCCAATCATCGAGCCCCGGTGATATCACATGGTGAAACCTCCAGCCCAGCCAGTATAATCTAAAGATTGAGTGGCTCATTGTATGACTGGGGGGGCCACTTGCCCTGATCCTGACCAATTGGGGGGGGGGGTACATGCAGTACTCTGGGGCCGAGGTATTGCCAGCTCTTGCAGGCAGTGAAGTGGCAGCGGATTGGTGGAGGGATGAAAATGCGCTGTGATTGGCTAGGACAGGAGGAATGGCTTGCTTGGTTTCCAGAGGAGATCAGTGAGTGGGCTGGAGATCGCTGTGTGTGTGCCATTGCTAGAGATTGGTGGTGAAGGGGGAGGGGGGTGTAACGACACACCTGTGAGGTAGGCTGCATGGGGCCCTATGATTTCTAATGGGGGGGGGCCCTATGATTTCTAATGGGGAGGCCCCCTATGATTTCTAATGGGGGGGGGCCCTATGATTTCTAATGGGGAGGCCCCCTATGATTTCTAATGGGGGGAGGCCCCCTATGATTTCTAATGGGGAGGCCCCCTATGATTTCTAATGGCAGGGGGCCCCTATGATTTCTAATGAGGGGGGGCCCCTATGGTTTCTAATGAGGGGGGGGCCCTATGATTTCTAATGAGGGGGGGCCCCTATGATTTCTAATGAGGGGGGGCCCCTATGATTTCTAATGAGGGGGGGCCCCTATGGTTTCTAATGAGGGGGGGGCCCTATGATTTCTAATGGAGGGGGCCCTATGGTTTCTAATGAGGGGGGGCCCTATGGTTTCTAATGAGGGGGGGGGCCCTATGATTTCTAATGAGGGGGGGGGCCCTATGATTTCTAATGAGGGGGGGGGGCCTATGATTTCTAATGAGGGGGGGGCCCTATGATTTCTAATGAGGGGGGGCCCCTATGGTTTCTAATGGGGGGGGGGCTATGATTTCTAATGGGGGGCCCCCTATGGTTTCTAATGGGGGGGCCCTATGATTTCTAATGGGGGGGCCTATGATTTCTAATAGGGTGGGCCCTATGATTTCTAATAGGGGGGGCCCCCTATGATTTCTAATGGCAGGGGCCCTATGATTTCTATTGGGGGGCCCCCTATGATTTCCAATGGCGGGGGCCCCCTATGATTTCTAATGGCGGGGTATCTAATATGTGTTGCTGGGGAGGGAGTATTAATGTAACCCTGCCCTCTGCATAGACAAAGCACAGAAATGGGAAGCAGGGGGACCCTTTCTGTCCCAATTCCCCCCCCCCCCACATACATACAGACACATAACTCCGGAGGGGACACCTACCTCGATCTCACTTTCTTTACGACGTCCAGAACATATTCCGAGGACTGCGGAGGAGACAGGAAGGTTAGTAATAGAAATGTCCGGAGTACAGCTTGGTGGAATCATTGATATAAAAACATATGACCATTTACCCTCTATGGGGGGGTATAATAATAATAATAATAATCAGCCCGGAGCGAGAGATCGATCCCTTCTGTCCAGTTTTTATACTGGTGAGAATTTTGTATCTGGAGGTTTCAGAGTCCGGAGAGATACAACGAAGTTCTTATAGAATGGGGTAACAGCGCCATCTAGTGCTCATTATAGTGGCGGTGTGTGAATTCATGTTTTTCATTGACTACAGCAACAATTCTGTAATGTGCAAATACCAGGCGTTACAGCGACACACATCCGGGGTAACTCAGGGGGCTTTTCTGATCCTTAATCCACTACCCGGGTTGTGATGTCACAGTGCACCAATACAGGGCAGCGCTCCAAGTGACCCGCCAGCTGATAGGTTGATCAGAAAAATGGAAAGGTTTATTACCCCCCTCCCTGTATATGACTTGGTCTCTCCCACACTTACCGAGATGTTCCCGTACGCCTGCAGGATGGGGTGAATTCTCCGGGGGAGCTGCAAGTGAAGAACACAAGGAGACAATTGTTAGTCATTCAGTATTTACCCCTCCCCCCAATATACCATGTGACTTGTCATTAACCCCTTCCCGACCAGCCGCCGCAGTTTTCCTGCAGCAGGTTGGCTCCCCTGGGCGAACCGTCGTAGCTCTACCTCGGCTCGCCTCTTGACCACTAGGGGGGGGGTGTGCGCGCGCCCGCGGCGCAACTACGGAGCCGACGCACGCGCCCGACGGTCGCGATCGCCCCACGCAGAGACAGAACGGAGATATGCCAATGTAAACAAACAGATCTCCGTGCTGTCAGGGGGTGAGGAGAGCGATCTGTTCATACTGAGAATGATTACAGTAATCAGTGGCTATTTTTAGCTTTGGTCGCTGTATAAATGCCAATGGTCCCAAAAATAGTGTCAGAAGTGTCTGATTTGTCCGCCACAATCCTGCTAAAAATCGCTGATCGCTGCCATTACTAGTAAAAAAATAAATTAAAAAAAAATAATAAAAATGACATAAAACTATCCCCTATTTTGTAGACGCTATAAAACTTTTGCGCAAACCAATCAATATACGCTTATTGCGATTTTTTTTTTTTTTACCAAAAATATGTAGAATAGAATACATATCGGCCTAAACTGATGAAGAAATGTATTTATTTATTTGTTTTTGATATTTATTATAGCAAAAAGTAAAAAAAAATAATTTTTTTTTTCTCCAAAATTGTCGCTTTTTTTTTTTATAGTGCAAAAAATAAAATGATCAATAAAGTGATCAAATACCACCAAAAGAAACTATTTGTGGGAAAAAAAAATGACGTCAATTTTGTTTGGGTGCAGCGTGGCACGACCGCGCAATTGTCAGTTAAAGCCACGCAGTGCTGAATCGCAAAATGTGCTCTGGTTTTTGGCCAGCAAAATGGTCTGGCGCTGAAGTGGTTAAGTGGTAAAATCTTCCGGTCCTTAAGTGGTTAAAGGGGAAGTAAACCTGGACTTAGGCTTTAATTCTTGACCAGGACTGCACTGCTGTTTGTGTAAAAAAGCCGAAACGGGAGGAAGGTTCAGAGTTTGTATTTTCTTGTTACATCAGTGGAAGAATTATAAATCAGATTAGTTGTTGCATTTTATAGAACAGAAAACTCGGGTTGTCGGTTCCAATCACCTCTTTGGCAGCCGACCTGCACAGCGCCTCGTGTTCCCTCACTTTGGAGGTCTCCTCTCGGTGCAGCTCCACGGCCTCCATGATCCGCTCCGTCTGAAAGAGATAAGAGGACAGTGAGATCCGTGTGATCTCATGACAGCCAATATCCAATCATCATGAATTACGGGAGGGAACGGAAATGTTCAATCATAGGAGGAGGTGTGAAAATAGAGAGTATATAAAAATATTGTATTGTAATAATACTGCTGAGCGGGAGGACCATTATTCCAGGTGAACATCATATAACGTCCTCCCACTCGCACACCATGTACCTATGGCAACACTGTACTGTGCTGGTCACAGTATGTAAAAATACACTTACAATGACACTTACTTTGTAAAAAAAAAAAAAAAAAAAAAAAAATATACATTTTTTTATTATTTTTTTTTAATGCCATAAATATAAGGAGTATTTATAAGGAGTAAGGAAAAAAGTAAAAAAAATAAATTTATATATTTTATACACACACATACATATATATATATATATATATATGTGAGTATATACACATATAAAAAAAATATTATATTATATATATATATATCAAACGAAGAAAAAAAAGTGTATTTTTTTCAAATGTTTCAGTATTTTTTTTGTGTTCATATAGCAAAAAATACCCGGTGTTGTTGAATAAATACCAACAAAAGAAAGTTCTATTTATGTGAAAAAAAGGATTTAAATGTCACGTGTACAGTGTGTTACATGACCGCGTACTTGTCATTTCAAAGTGCGGGAGTGCTGAAAGCTGAAAACTGGCCTGGGCAGAAAGGGGGTGAAAGTGTCCGGTATTGAAGGGATTTAAATAGAAAAATTATATATATATACATACACACTGTATAGTGAAATACAAGGACTGGGGCAGATGCTGTATGAGATGGAGGGATAGATAAAGAGGAAGAAAGAGATTCCACTTACGGCTTTCACGGTCTCGATGGTCTTCTTTCCCGCCAGCCCCGCCTCCCCTTCCTTCTCTCCCGCCACCTGCAGAGAAAGGACCACCATCATTATTATGGACACCGGTTGAACCCTTCGTTATCACACGGTGAGACTACACGGACATCCAACTCACCACGGGCTGGTCTTTCCCGACGCTCTCCTCGAACTCGGCTTCACGTTGCTGGAATGGGAGAAGTACAAAACAGTTATCACCGATTCCTCCATACAGAGAGCACAGCCCCCGACAATCCTACCTGTGAGAGGTGGCGGCACTCGCCCTACAATTATTTATGGCAAAACGGTATTCTGCAAGGGGCGTGGCCTTACATCTGAAATACTGCCGGTCATTACCCACATGCTGGGGAAGGGTTCCGCAAACAGCTGCCACATGGGGGCAGTGCAGAGGTGGGTATTAACAGCTACCTTCATACATGAGGGGTAAAAACCTTTTCATTTACACCCACCCCATGTTCCTCTTCTCAACAAGCTGCCCTTTTAAAATATTAAAAAAGTGTAACAAATCCTACTCATGAGCAGCTGGTCACTCCGCCGTCAGACACAGCAGAGGCCTCTCCTCCAATCACACAGCAGAGGACTCTCCTCTCCTCCTATCACACAGCAGAGGCCTCTCCTCTCCTCCTATCACACAGAAGAGGCCTCTCCTCTCTCCTATCACACAGCAGAGGCCTCGCCTCTCTCCTATCACACAGCAGAAGCCTCTCCTCTCCTCCAATCACACAGCAGAGGCCTCTCCTCCAATCACACAGCAGAGGCCTCTCCTCTCTCCTATCACACAGCAGAGGCCTCTCCTCTCCTCCTATCACACAGCAGAGGCCTCTCCTCCAATCACACAGCAGAGGCCTCTCCTCTCCTCCTATCACACAGCAGAGGCCTCTCCTCCTATCACACAGCAGAGTCCTCTCCTCTCCTCCTATCACACAGCAGAGTCCTCTCCTCTCCTCCTATCACACAGCAGAGGCCTCTCCTCTCCTCCTATCACACAGAAGAGGCCTCTCCTCTCTCCTATCACACAGCAGAGGCCTCTCCTCTCCTCCAATCACACAGCAGAGGCCTCTCCTCTCCTCCAATCACACAGCAGAGGCCTCTCCTCTCCTCCTATCACACAGCAGAGGCCTCTCCTCTCCTCCTATCACACAGCAGAGGCCTCGCCTCTCCTCCTATCACACAGCAGAGGCCTCGCCTCTCCTCCTATCACACAGCAGAGGCCTCGCCTCTCTCCTATCACACAGCAGAGGCCTCTCCTCTCTCCTATCACACAGCAGAGGCCTCTCCTCTCTCCTATCACACAGCAGAGGCCTCTCCTCCTATCACACAGCAGAGGCCTCTCCTCCTATCACACAGCAGAGGCCTTGCCTCTCCTCCTATCACACAGCAGAGGCCTTGCCTCTCCTCCTATCACACAGCAGAGGCCTCTCCTCTCCTCCAATCACACAGCAGAGGCCTCTCCTCCAATCACACAGCAGAGGCCTCTCATCCAATCACACAGCAGAGGCCTCGCCTCTCCTCCAATCACACAGCAGAGGCCTCTCATCCAATCACACAGCAGAGGCCTCTCCTCCTATCACACACCAGAGGCCTCTCCTCCTATCACACAGCAGAGGCCTCTCCTCTCTCCTATCACACAGCAGAGGCCTCTCCTCTCTCCTATCACACAGCAGAGGCCACGCCTCTCCTCCAATCACACAGCAGAGGCCTCTCCTCCAATCACACAGCAGAGGCCTCTCCTCCAATCACACAGCAGAGGCCTCTCCTCCAATCACACAGCAGAGGCCTCTCCTCCTATCACACAGCAGAGTCCTCTCCTCTCCTCCTATCACACAGCAGAGGCCTCTCCTCTCCTCCTATCACACAGCAGAGGCCTCTCCTCTCCTCCTATCACACAGCAGAGGCCTCTCCTCCTATCACACAGCAGAGTCCTCTCCTCTCCTCCTATCACACAGCAGAGGCCTCTCCTCTCCTCCTATCACACAGCAGAGGCCTCTCCTCTCCTCCAATCACACAGCAGAGGCCTCTCCTCCAATCACACAGCAGAAGCCTCTCCTCTCCTCCTATCACACAGCAGAGGCCTCTCCTCTCCTCCAATCACACAGCAGAGGCCTCTCCTCCAATCACACAGCAGAAGCCTCTCCTCTCCTCCTATCACACAGCAGAGGCCTCTCCTCTCTCCTATCACACAGCAGAGGCCTCTCCTCCAATCACACAGCAGAAGCCTCTCCTGTCCTCCTATCACACAGCAGAAGCCTCTCCTCTCTCCTATCACACAGCAGAGGCCTCTCCTCTCCTCCTATCACACAGCAGAAGCCTCTCCTCTCCTCCTATCACACAGCAGAAGCCTCTCCTCTCCTCCTATCACACAGCAGAAGCCTCTCCTCTCCTCCTATCACACAGCAGAGGCCTCTCCTCTCTCCTATCACACAGCAGAGGCCTCTCCTGTCCTCCTATCACACAGCAGAAGCCTCTCCTCTCTCCTATCACACAGCAGAGGCCTCTCCTCTCTCCTATCACACAGCAGAGGCCTCTCCTCTCCTCCTATCACACAGCAGAAGCCTCTCCTCTCCTCCAATCACACAGCAGAGGCCTCTCCTCCAATCACACAGCAGAAGCCTCTCCTCTCCTCCTATCACACAGCAGAGGCCTCTCCTCTCTCCTATCACACAGCAGAGGCCTCTCCTGTCCTCCTATCACACAGCAGAAGCCTCTCCTCTCTCCTATCACACAGCAGAGGCCTCTCCTCTCCTCCTATCACACAGCAGAAGCCTCTCCTCTCCTCCTATCACACAGCAGAAGCCTCTCCTCTCCTCCTATCACACAGCAGAGGCCTCTCCTCTCTCCTATCACACAGCAGAAGCCTCTCCTGTCCTCCTATCACACAGCAGAAGCCTCTCCTCTCTCCTATCACACAGCAGAGGCCTCTCCTCTCTCCTATCACACAGCAGAGGCCTCTCCTCTCCTCCTATCACACAGCAGAGGCCTCTCCTCTCCTCCAATCACACAGCAGAGGCCTCTCCTCTCCTCCAATCACACAGCAGAGGCCTCTCCTCTCCTCCAATCACACAGCAGAGGCCTCTCCTCTCCTCCAATCACACAGCAGAGGCCTCTCCTCTCCTCCAATCACACAGCAGAGGCCTCTCCTCTCCTCCAATCACACAGCAGAGGCCTCTCCTCTCCTCCAATCACACAGCAGAGGCCTCTCCTCCAATCACACAGCAGAGGCCTCTCCTCCTATCACACAGCAGAGGACTCTCCTCTCTCCTATCACACAGCAGAGGCCTCTCCTCCAATCACACAGCAGAGGCCTCTCCTCTCCTCCAATCACACAGCAGAGGCCTCTCCTCTCCTCCTATCACACAGCAGAGTCCCCCCACCCATCCCCCATTACAAGCCTCATTATCCCCACTCCACCTCTTTCTCCTCAGTAGTAGATCCTCTGTCCCCAAACCAAACCTGAAAGAGGGGCCCTGTGAACCCTCCATGGCACAGGTCCACCCCCCCCCCCCACATAGCCTGTGCCCCCTCCTCTCCATAGCACAGGTCCCCCCTCCCCCTCTCACCATCTCTTGCTCCTCCTCCAGGATGAGCGGATCCCTCGTCCGTTCCCACAGCCGCAGCGACTTGTCATGTGACGAGGAGACAATGTGGTCACCATTAGGACTGATGGCCAAACACCAAACTTCTCCATGGTGGCCCTGAGAGACCAAAAAGGGAGGAGACATTTTCATTCGCTGATTCGGACGTATTGACCGACAAAGATACGGAACGCAATGTCACATGACGTGTCAGACTTCACCCACCTCCAGAGTCTGGATCTGCTGGAAGTGATCTGCATCCCATTGTTTCACCTTCCGGTCCTTCCCGCCGCTGAAGAACAAATGAGTCTTCGGGACAAACTGCAGAAACATGACGCTGCAAAGAAGAGGAGGAGGAGGAGGAGGAATAGGAGGAAGAGGACATACCCCGGCGTTAGAGCTTTCATTTCCACAATCTTCCCAATAGATTATATGTGCATTTAATGGATTTTACTCATATTTGCCTGTAAAATTCCCCCCCTTATGTAGACATCCAAAGTTCCTGAGATTGCTGCCAGGCCCCACCATCTTGGATGTGATGTCAGCAGCAGGGGTGGACTGACCATTGAGCGACTCGGGCACTGCCCGAGGGCCCTGGGCCACTAGGGGGCCCCATCAGGGTTGCCAGCCTCAGTAAAACCAGGGACAGTATGTATAAATCTGTGGTTTTTTTTTACATGTGTCTGTGTATACTGTGTGTATGTGTATACTGTGTGATTGTATACTGTGTGGCCCCATAATCTCCTATTGCCCGGGGGCCCCATGAGTTATCAGTCCGCCCCTGGTCAGCAGCCCCAACAGACTCGGAGTTGTCACTCAAGTGACCCTCTAATATTCCCCCCCCCCCTTTGCTTCTTATGAAGGAGGGGGGGGGGGGGTGGAGGCGCTTGGGCAGTTTTATCCCTTGTTACAGACTATTGTACCATGAACCCCCCCCCCCCTACAGCGGAAAAAAGTGCAACACACTCACCTGTCATCATGGGCGAAGAGCGAGCGGTGACAGTCCCCAAAGTCCAGACCCCAGATCTTTATATTCCGATCGGCAGAGCCGGTGACAATAATAGTGCTGTCCTGCAAAGATTATTAAACAGGGTTTATAGAGCGCCAACAGTTAGCGCAGCGCTTTACAATATAAGGGGGGGGGAGGGTACAATTACAATACAGGAGGACTACGAGGGCCCCGATCATGGAGCTTTACAATCAGGGGTTCATCGATATCAGTTTAAGACCGAGTACCAATACTTTTCCTCAAAGTCAATAGACATCCCATGCCTGAGCGGCCTGCGCGCCCCCTGCAGGGGCTGTGCGCGGCGCGCTCTGCAATCAGCGAGTCTGAGACTCAGCTGATCACAGATCGGAGTAAGGGGCCGATCCCAACCCCTTACCACGTGATCAACTGTCAGCCAATGACAGCTGATCATGTGATGTAAACAGAGCTGGTAATTGGCGATTTTTTCTCCTTGCGCTGATAGCGTGAGAAGAAATAAAATAAATAAAAGCCGATCACCGGCGGCTGTCAGAGGGACATCGGTCCCGATCAAGGAGAGCTCCCGCCAGCTCATCTGTGCCCACCTGTGCCACCTGCCAGTGTCCGACAGTGCTGCCTACCAGTGCCCGCCCACAGTGCCACCCACCAGTGCCTCATCAACAGTGCTGACCAGTGTCACCTGCCAGTGCCACCTATCAGTGCCGCCTACCAGTGGTACCTATTAGTAACACCTATCAGTGGCCATCAGTGCCACCTTATCTGTCTCCATCAGTGCCCACCACTGCAGCCCATCAGTGCCCACCAATGCAGCCCATCAGTGCCCACCAGTGCAGCCCATCAGTGCCCACCAGTGCAGCCCATCAGTGCCCACCAGTGCAGCCCATCAGTGCCCACCAGTGCCGCCTCATCAGCACATATCAATGAAGGAGAAAAATTACCTGTTTGCAAAATTCTATAACAAAACTATGAAACAGGATTTTTATTTCTTCAAAATTTTCTATCTTTTTTTGTTTGTTTAACAAAAAATAAAAACCCCAGCAGTGATTAAATACCACGAAAAGAAAACTATTTGTGTGAAAAAAATGATAAAAATGTCATGTGTACAGTGTTGTATGACCGCGCAATTGTCATTCAAAGTGTGTCAGCGCTGAAAGCTGAAAATTGCTCTGGGCAGGAAAGGGGTTTAAGTGCCCGGTAAGCACGTGGTCACATTTTTTTTTTTTTTTTAGACACCATACCTTTAACTTTTTTTTTTGATCACACACCACCCCGGTACCCCCCAGCCGCCATCTTCTCAGCGCGTCCCACTCTGCACTCTTCTCACATCCCACCCGACGTAACCACGCACACCGAGGGAGCGGGACGTTCAAGACAAGGGGCGGGATGTGCAAGACAAGGGGCGGAGCTAGGGTAATTGCCGTGTAAAGAATAAAAATTTGACAATGGGGGCGGAGTCATCCCTCCACTAGGGGGCGGGGCGATTATAATTCAGGAAAAAGCTCCTTAGGCCTACGGGTGGGCGGGAAAAGTTTACAGGGAGTGGTGAGGGGGGAGGGGTAACAGCAATTACAGCCAATAGAAAGCGGAGGGGGAAGAGCAGGATGGAGACAGCTGAAATGTCATCGGTTGTTAGGGATGCGGCGGCCCCGCTCCTTAACAACCGATAATTGTCGGCACTCTTTTGTATACATTTCAGCTGTCAGAGAGGAAATCCCACTGACAGATCAAAGAACCAAAACCTGAAGTTGTCGGTTTCTAGTATCGGACACTTTTGCACGAGTACAAATGCTTAGTATCGGCACTGATACCGGGATCGGTACTGGTGCAACCCTACCTACTATTTTAAAGGGAGAGGGAGGCGGTACAAAAAGGGTAAGAGCCAATGATCGGATTGAGGTTGCCCATGTAAAGTTTTTAGGTGGGAGGTGGGGTAGGCTTCCCTGAATAAATGAGTTTATGAGGGGAGGAGGTGATCGGACATACTGGGGTAGGGAGTTCCATAGGATGGGTGAGGTTCTGGAAAAGTCCTGGGAGGTGAGCATGAGAAGGAGATAACAAGGAAAATAAAGATTACGATAAGCCCCCCCACCCGCAGACCCCTACAACCACCGGCCAGGGTGGTCCAGGCCAAAGCACCCCCCCATGTTGGGGGGCATGTGACCTGGTATGGTTCAGAGGGGTATGGTTCCTTTCCTGGCCTGTCAGGCTGCATGCTTGGATAGGGGTCTGGTATGGATTTTAGGGGGGGACCCCCAAGCCTTTTTTTTTTTTTTAATTGCCGTGGGGTTCCCCTTATAAGCTATATCAGACCGAAGGTACTAACAAACTTTTTCTTTTTTTTATATTCAGCTGTCAGCGGGAAACCCCACTGACAGCTGATGGCTCATTGGTAGTTAGGGAGTGGGCGGCCGCTCTGTCCCTAACAACCATGCTGGCTGGAAAGGCCCCCCGGGCAGGTCCCGGCTCCTTAACATGCAGTTCCATTTCATTCCTTGAATAACGTGTAGCCAGACTACAACTTGTTCAACAAATGTGTTGATTTTGCTTTGTGAATTGATTTTAGAGTCATTTTTTTTTGCTGGATTTACTGGACATTTTCCAATTGTGGGGTAAAGAACACACAAACTGACATTTTGAGAATCATGTGATAACTGGAAGACGTGTCAGGTGATCCAATTATCTCACGCGATATTGATTTGTGAACTGAGCCCTGGCTGTGCTACACAGAGCCAGAGAAAATACTTTGTGTGCGTTTAGTACACCCATCCCCTCCCCCGCAGCTACATATACTGGAAATGTCATAGTGACGACCAGGACTTGCTTTACACAAGAGATGATCATTCGGCTCCTCAGGAAAAAGTTACAATGTAATTATTGCTTCATTGTAACTTGTCTGGTTCATTGATAGCAGATCAGAGGGGCGACCTTTCATCTGCACCTTTCCTGAAGTGGAAGATCCGCTTATAGTGGTTCTAAAGGCAAAAAAACCTTCCCAAGTCTGTGTGACCTTTATGTGAAGGGGGGGGCTGTAATCTAACTGTGATATAAAGATGGGGGACGGTGATGTAAAAAGGCGGACTGTGCTGTAATGGTGGGGGAATACAATGCAAAGGGGGGGGGGGGGGGCTGTGATATAAAAGGGAAGACTGATGTAAAAGGGGGAACTGTGAAATAAAGATGAGGGAATACGATGCAAAGGGGGGACGACGGACTGTAAAATAAAGATGGGGGACAGTGATGTAAAAGCGGAGACTGATGTAAAAAGGGGGACTGTGCTGTAATGATGGGGGACTACGTTGCGAAGGGGGGGGGGGGATTGTGATATAAAGATGGGGGACAGTGATGTAAAGATGGGGAACTACGATGCAAGGGGATAAACGGACTGTGATATAAAGATGGGGGGACGGTGATGTGAAAGGGGGACTGTGCTGTAATGAGGGGGGGGCTACATTGCAAAGGGGGGGGGACAGTGATGTAAAGATGGGGAACTGTGATGTAAAAGGGAGAACTGTGATGTTAAATGGGAGACTGATGTAAAGATGGGGGACTATGTTGCAAAGTGTGGGGGGGGTGACTGATGTAAAAGGGGGGACTGTGCTGTAAAGGTGGGGGGCTACGTTGCAAAGGGGGGGGGCTGTGATATAAAGATAGGGGACAGTGATGTAAAGATGGGGGACTACGATGCAAGGGGACGGACGGATGGAGACTGTGATATAAAGATGGGGGACGGTGATGTAAAAGGCGGACTGTGCTGTAATGATGGGGGAATACAATGCAAAGGGGGGGGGGGGGGCTGTGATATAAAAGGGAAGACTGATGTAAAAAGGGGGGGGAACTGTGATGTACAAGGGGAAACTGTGAAATAAAGATGGGGGACTGTGCTGTAAAGATGGGGGAATACGATGCAAAGGAGGGACGACGGACTGTGATATAAAGATGGGGGACAGTGATGTAATGAGGGGGGACTACGTTGCAAGGGGGGCAGTGATGTAAAGAAGGGGGACTGTGATGTTAAATGGGAGACTGATGTAAAGATTGGGGACTATGTTGCAGAGTGGGGGGGGGGGTGACTGTGATGTAAAAGGTGTGATATAAAGATGGGGGACTGTGCTGTAAAGGTGGGGGGCTACATTGCAAAGGGGGGGCTGTGATATAAAGATGGGGGGGCGGTGATGTAAAAGGGGGAACAGGGATGTAAAGATGGGGGACTATGTTGCAAAAGGGGGGGGACTACGTTGCAAAAGGGGGGGGGGGAGAACTGTGATATAAAGATGGGGGACAGTGATGTAAAGATGGGGGACTACGTTGCAAAGGGGAGGGGGGGGGGGGGGTTGGGACATTTTGCTGAGCAGACTGTCGTGAATTTTAATTCATTACCCTCACTCTATACAATCCACCTCATACCTCCCCCTCTATCCAAGTCACAGAATCCCCCCTACATGTCGCTATACAATCTGCCTCGTACAACCCCCATCTAACCAAGTCACAGAATTCCCCCTACAAGTCTCTATACAATCTGCCTCTTACCCCTGAGGCTCTATTATAATTTGCCCCCCCCCCCGTTCCCAATGCCTTACATAGGAGATATCCATACACAGGACAGGCAGTTTGTGTCCATACAAAGCCAGGAAGAACTGCAGAGACACAATGAGATTGTTAGAGTGAGAATTACAATGTGACCTCATGGAATCATTCCTCGGGTTCCGGCTGTACCTTCAATGTGTCCACAAAGAAGATTTTTACTGTGCAATCCAGCAGAGAGACCGCGAGGAGACGACCGTCCGGGCTATAGCGCACACACAGCACATCCTCGTCCATCTGCAACACACGAGCCGGCTTCACCGACAGGCGGCGGCTGTAGAGGGGGTGGAAATGATGAATTAGTTCATTGGGGGACACGGCACAGCTCCATGGATTAGCCCAAGTTATACTGACTTCCGTTCTCCACCCAGCCTCATTTATCAAAGTGTCTGCAGGATGAACCAGTCCTCAACCAATTACATCTTCCAAATGATAGGTGAAGGAAGACTCTGCTACAACCCTATACATTGACATATAAAGCCAACTCTTCTGTTCCTTTCCTTGGTGGCTCATCCTACTAGAACAGGACATACACCCCCGAGGTCCGCTAATACAGAGATCTATTCTGGGGACAGGGCATACACCCCCGAGGTCCGCTAATACAGAAGATCTATTCTGGGGACAGGCATACACCCCCGAGGTCCGCCAATACAGAAGATCTATTCTGAGGACAGGACATACACCCCCGAGGTCCGCCAATACAGAAGATCTATTCTCATAAGACAGGGAACACCCCCGAGGTCCGCTAATACAGAAGAAGATCTATTCTCCTAGGACAGGGAACAAAGATCTGCTAATACAAAAGATCTATTCTCCTAGGACAGGACACACCCCCCCCGAGGTCTAATACAGAAGATCTATTCTGAGGACAGGACATACACCCCCGAGGTCCGCCAATACAGAAGATCTATTCTCATAAGACAGGGAACACCCCCGAGGTCCGCTAATACAGAAGAAGATCTATTCTCCTAGGACAGGACACATCCCCCCCCCCCGAGGTCTAATACAGAAGATCTACTCTCCTAGGACAGGAACACCCCTGAGGTCTGCTAATACAGAAGATTATTCTCCTAGGACAGGGAACACCCCCGAGGTCTACTGATATAGATCTATTCTCCTAGGAGAGGGAACAAAGGTCTGCTAATACAGAAGATCTATTCTCCTGGGACAGGACACACACCCGAGGTCCACTAATACAGAAGATCTATTCTCCTGGGACAGGACACACACCCGAGGTCCACTAATACAGAAGATCTATTCTCCTAGGACAGGGAACACCCCTGAGGTCTGCTAATACAGAAGATCTATTCTCCAAGTACAGGGAACACCCCCGAGGTCCACTAATACAGAAGATCTATTCTCCTAGGACAGGGAACACCCCTGAGGTCTGCTAATACAGAAGATCTATTCTCATAAGACAGGGACACCCCCGAGGTCTGCCAATACAGAAGATCTATTCTCATAAGACAGGGAACACCCCTGAGGTCTGCTAGTACAGAAGATCTATTCTCATAAGACAGGGAACACCCCTGAGGTCTGCTAGTACAGAAGATCTATTCTCCTAGGACAGGGAACACCCAAGGGTCCGCTAATACAGAAGATCTATTCTTCTAAGACATGACATACAACCCCGAGGTCTGCTAATACAGAAGATCTATTCTCCTAGGACAAGACATACACCCCCGAGGTCTGCTAATACAGGTGGTCTATTCTCCTAGGACAGGGAACATCCCGAGGTCTACTGATCTAGAACTATTCTCCAAGGAAAGGGAACATCCCCGAGGTCTGCCAATACAGAAGATCTATTCCCCTAGGACATGGTATGCACCCCTTAAGTCTGCTAATACAGATACCCATGAAGGACGCTTACAATGCAAAAAAAAAAAATTTTATTTCTGTAAAGTTGGGAAGGGTTAGACCAGACATAGTCAACCCCTGGCAGAGGGGCTAGACAGGACACCTATGCCCTCCGCCCACAGATGAACATTACAGCACCATGCCCTAGATCTTAATGCCCAGGGCCTAAATCTTAGATTTTTTCATCACCTCCTGTAGCTACCTTTCATACAACCCACGGCCAGGATTCTCACCTGCTTTGAGCCTCAGAGTCATCATTGACTAATTCAAACTCCCAGAACTTCACAGCTTTATCAGCACCTCCGGTCACAAATCCTCTCTGAAAATAGAACAGGAAAGATGATCAGAAATGTTGGACTGGTGCAATATGGGTGACCCCAGTTCCTGCCTCCTCCACCTAAAAACATTACCTGGTCAGGTGACAGGGAGATGGACCACAACGCCCCATCATGGGCGGGTATCGAGTCCAGTTCATTCCCCGAGGACAAATCAAACAGCTGCAGCTTCCCAGACTGAAAGACACAGAAGACAAACGTGTTATCAAAGAAAAGTCCAATGCTGCCTGATGTACACTCCTAATTCAAATGGTCTTCATTCTTCTCTGAAATACAATGGGAGTTCAATTCCAAACTGGCCACTAAAGTATGATTTTATATATATATATATATATATATATATATATATATATATATATATATATATATATATATATATATATATATATATATATATATATATATACTGCCCAGAGAGGGATCACTTTGACACAGAGGGATCGCGCCAACGCAGCTGGCCACCGAAGGATCGCTCCGACGCAGCTGGCCACCGAGGGATCGCTCTGACGCAGCTGGGCCACCGAGGGATCGCTCCGACGCAGCTGGGCCACCGAGGGATCGCTCCAACGCAGCTGGGCCACCGAGGGATCGTTTCAACGCAGCTGGGCCACCGAGGGATCGCTCCAACGCAGCTGGGCCACCGAGGGATCGCTCCAACGCAGCTGGGCCACCGAGGGATCCCTCCGACGCAGCTGGGCACCGAGGGATCGCGCCGACTCAGCTGGGCCACCGAGGGATCGCGTCGACGCACCTGGCCACCGAGGGATCGCGCCGACGCTCCTGGCCACCGAGGGATCGCGCCGACGCTCCTGGCCACCGAGGGATCGCGCCGACGCTCCTGGCCACCGAGGGATCGCGCCGACGCTCCTGGCCACCGAGGGATCGCGCCAACGCTCCTGGCCACCAAGGGATCGCGTCGATGCTCCTGGCCGAGGGATCGTGCCGATCGCAGCTGGCCAGAACAGATGGTCCCCCAGTCATCTCTATGACCTTCAGAGGTCCGGCATGACGTTATGACGTCACGTCCGGCAGACGGAAGTAAACAAAGCCGAGAACTCGGCTGGAAAGAAAGATCGTTCATTTTTTAAATTTTTTAGCTCAATCTTTCCAGTCTGGAGGAGAGATGTGAGGTCTTATAGACCCCACATCTCTCCATAAAGAGGACCTGTCATGCCATATTCCTATTACAAAGGATGCTTACATTCCTTGTAATAGGAATAAAAGTGAAAAAAAAAATTTAAAAGAGAAAGTGTAAAATAAAAAAATTTAAGTAAAATACTCAAAAAAAAAAAATTTATTTAAAAGTGCCCCCATCCCCGTGTGCTCACGCACAGATTCAAACGCATACACAAGTTGTGCCCGCAAATGTAAACAAAATCACACATGTGAGGTATCACCGAGTGTGTCAGAGTGAGAGCAATAATTCTAGCACTAGACCTCCTCTGTAACTCTAAACAGGTAACCTGTAAAAAATTGAAAGCGTCGCCTATAAAGACTTTAGAGGGGTTGTAAACCCTCGTGTTTTTTCACCTTAATGCATCCTATGGTAAAGTTAAAAAAAAACACCTGGCAGTGACCGGCCCCCCCAGCCCTGAGCCCCTTCATCTCTTTGGCTTGGACACGCTGTCCCTCTCTCCACGGGGTCCCGGCTCTTGATTGTATAGATTGATAGCAGCGTAGCCATTTTCTCCCGCTGCTGTCAATGAAATCCAATGACGCGGGCCCGAGTCCGGCATTCGTGTCCATGGACGCAAATGCTGGACTCGGGAGCACGCCCGCAAGGTAACACCCCCCCCCCCCCCCGGGAGAGCGCTTCTCTCCTAGGGGGTTATCTGATGCGGGGAGGAGCTGAGAGAGCCACCAGGGACCACAGAAGAGGAGGTTCGGGGGCCACGCTGTGCAAAACGAACTGCACAGTGGAGGTAAGTATGACATGTTTGTAATTTAAAAAATATAAAAAAAGATCCTTTACAATCACTTTAAGTACTATAGTTTGGCGCCATTCCACGAGCGTGCGCAATTTTAAAGCGCGACATGTTGGGTATCTATTTACTCGGCGTAACATCATCTTTCACATTATACAAAGAAAATTGGGCCAACTTTACTGTTTTGTTATTTTTTAATTCATGGACCTTTTTTTTTTAAACGCGCTTAAAAAATTGTTGTGCAAATACCGTGTGACATAAAAAAGTTGCAACGACCGCCATTTTATTCTCTAGGGTCTCTGCTAAAAAAAACAAAAAAAAAAAAACATATATGTTTTGGGGTTCTGAGTAATTTTCTAGCAAAAAAAAAATTATGATTTCTACACGTAGGAGAGCAGTGTCAGAATAGCCCGGTATGGAAGTGGTTAATAGAAAAAAGCCTAAAAAAAAAAAAAAAAAAAAAAAAAAAAAACACACCCCAAAAACAAAAAGCACCTCAAAAGAGGACTGTGTATAAATAAAACTTGGCATGCTGTGTAACACAGGACTGGAATGTGACATGGAGGACTCACCTTGGTCCCCACAATGACGTGTCTGTCTCCCGGTACAAAGAGCGAGCAGAGGGCGTATTCGCACATCATGGTCCGGATGCACTGCAATGTGGATCTACAGAAAAAGAGAAAACACAATGACATCACCGCCATACTTTGTGACATCAGAAGCAGCTAATCATGAAAAAAAAAAAAAAAAAGATATATAGATATATCTCTCTCATATATATATATTATATATATATATAAAAGATAGAGATATATATATATATATATATATATATAGAGAGAGAGAGAGAGAGAGGAGAGAGAGAGAGAGAGAGATCTCTCTCTATATATCTATCTCTATCTAATATATATATATATATATAAGTTGGATTCAAGCGACCGTACTGATACTAGATGGCGGGGGATAATAATGCACAACAGTGGTACAAACAATGAAAAAAATAAATTAAAAAAAAAAAAAAAAAAAAGAGAAGAGACAAAAAAAAAAAAAGAGAGAGACCCCTACGGAAGGCGACTTTACCTGTTCCAGACTTTGGCGGACTCGGCGGACGCGGACAGCACGGCGATATTATCCGAGCTGAAGGTCAGAGTGCGCACATCGCTGCGGTGACCCCAGAGGGTGAGCCGGGCGCTCCTGTTGCACTCGATGGGGCCGGGATGGGACGGGTCCGCCGGGAGCGTGAAACATTCCACGCTGTTATTCTGCAGCAAGACCACCACTTTCAGCTCCGCCGTGCCAGATGCCAGCAGGTCACATGATCTGAGGGGAAGAAAATGGCGCAAAATGTAATTTAGATGATACACCAAAAAGAAGCAAAAAACGTTACTTGGGGGGGGGTATTTATGAGAAAAAATTAAATGAATTAAATACCTTCCTCGCTATTTGTCCAGCGACACATGTACATTCATTCTCTGTGAAATAACTGAGGCTACTTTTACACTGGGGCCGCGCCAGCGGTAAAGCCCCGTTCATTTTAGCGACGCTTTTCTGCCACTAGCGGGGTGCTTTTAATCCCCGCTACGGCCAAGGAAAGGGTTAAAACCGCCTGTGTTGCGGCTCTTTGGAAGCGCTGCCCATGCATTCCAATAGGCAGGGCGGTTTACCTATTATTTACCTTACCTATTACATTACCTATAATTTAATAGTTATTATTAGTTAGTTCGTTATTCTTTAGAATTTTCGAATTGCGATCATAACAAATGACCCGAAAAACAAAACAAAAAAAAACAAAACAAATGAAAAACAAACACATTTTTCGGCAGTGCACATGTCTGCTAGAGAACAATGGAGGGGAATGGCAAATAAAATGTAACCATTGTTAGTACGTCAGGATCCCTTTTTTTTGCCAATTCCCTCTAGCGTTCTCTAGAATTGTTACATTTCTTCTTACTACGATGTATTCATTTCCAATAATCCTCAGTTCCATCTAGTGGCCATAGTGCAGTACTTTCCTGATTCCCTCTACGTTCACTATGAATTAACCTATTGTTTGTACTGCCTGTAATATTTCAAAGAACATTTGCCCAGAAGAGAAAAATAATTGTGACCCCCCCCCCCTCTCCATACAGCGGATTCGTTTACATAGAATGAATGTACAGTACATGCAGTTTCTCACATAATTACACAGATTTTTAAACAGCCCCCCTTTGCGTCTTATTACTTGATTTTTGAGGAGGCCTTGACGTTGGTGAGCTTCTGGATTTCGTCCTGGAGCGTCCTCTCCACCGACGGCTCTTGTGGCTCCTCCCCTTCCTTCTGTCTGAAAACACCAAAAACATTACGGTCTACAAACACTGTGTACAATCATTAATATTACCAGGTGTCTAATTTATATAAAAACAAGAGACAGCCATCACATGTCAGCTGGTGTCTGATTGGATGCTATAAGGACCTCCCGGACTTTGCTCATCCACATTTCTCAGGCTCATCCTTCTATACCAGTAACATTTTAATGTCTCCACAATCACATTTGTAGCAGTTCTTTTCCTTCAGTGTCACCGATTGTCACAGCAGCCAGAGGACGTCACCTTAAAGTGCATGTCCAGGCCCCTCCCCAAAATTTACTCCTAAAATGTTCTTCTCCCTCGAAATCGCGGCCTGACATTTCCCCCCCCCCCCCCTTTTACCTTATTCCTGCAGTGAGAAACAGCGGATATTACCACTACTACTGCAGGAGCGGCTGCATGGAGGCACGCCCCCAGAACTACACCTCCCGAGAGCCAATTCCCCTATACAGTGTGTGGGTGGGCTGTTAATGCAGAAGCATGATTTTGCTGGGAAAGAAATTAATGAATTTATGGGGCGGGAGAGAGCGGTGGATGGGAGGCGTTTTGCAAGACAGAGAGGGGCGGGGGATGGGAGAAGTTATGTAGAGAGACGGGGGGGGGGGATAGGAGGAGTTATGTAGATGGCCAAAGAGGGGTGGGGGGGACTGATTTAGAGGGACAAAGAGGGGCGGGGGATGGAGGAGTTATGTAGAGGGACAGAGAGGAGTGGGAGGAGTTATTTAGAGAGAGACAGAGAGAGAGGGGCAGGGATGGAGGAGTCATCTAGAGGGACAGGGGCCCGGAGGAGTTGTGAAGAGGGACAGAGAGGGGCGGGGGGGGAGGAGGAGTTATGTAGAGACATAGAGAGGGGTGGGGGGATGGGAGGAGTTATGTAGATGGCCAAAGAGGGGTGGTGGGAATGATTTAGAGGACAAAGAGGGGCGGGGGATGGGAGGAGTTATGTAGAGGGACAGAGAGGAGTGGGAGGAGTTATTTAGAGAGAGACAGAGAGAGAGGGGCAGGGGTGGGAGGAGTCATCTAGAGGGACAGGGGCCCGGAGGTGTTGTGAAGAGGGACAGAGAGGGCGGGGGGGGGAGGAGGAGTTATGTAGAGACATAGAGAGGGGTGGGGGAATGGGAGGAGTTATGTAGAGAGACAGAGAGGGCGGGGGGAATTATGTAGAGACAGAGAGGGGCGGGGGGAATGGGAGGAGTTATGTAGAGGGATGGGAGGAGTTATGTAGAGAGACAGAGGGGCGGGGGATGGGAGGAGTTATGTAGAGGGACAGAGAGGGGTGGATGGGAGGGGTTTTGTACAATAAAATCAAACAGTGAGCCTCTTCCTGCCCCTCCTCCGCAGTCTTGTACTACACCACAGCCGTGGCGCCCAGCACTGATTCTCCACCCTCCACTGCACCGGATGGATTCTCCCAGGTCACCCTCCCGCTGGCACTTACTTCATCTTCTTTTTGGCCCTTTTCAGCTTCCTCTCCATCTTCTTGCTGATTTCATTCTCATTCAGAACACAGAAGATCTCCAGCTGGGAGTCGTTGCCCTGCACACACACAGACATGAAGACGGATTGGCTTTGGCTCTCACCATAGGAGTTTAAAATCTGAAGTTTAATCTGTTTAGATTTATACTTGGCCTGGTGATGTCATCACTGGGTCACTCTGCTTCTCTATGCAATGCAGCCAGATCATAGCTGGTGGGAGGAGCCAGTAGGGGGCTGTACATAGCTTCCTAA